>NW_011887805.1:640857-642946 GCF_000806365.1 Fopius arisanus | reverse complement strand
TTGACCTCGTCCACTCCAAGCGCCCTGAGCTGTAGCTTGAGACTGCGGTCTCGATTGAGCCGGCTGGGGTGGCATCGAAATCTGAGGCTGCTGCTCTTGCTGTGGAGGACGTTGACCTCGTCCTGCGCCCTGACCACCACGTCCTCGACGTGACTCACCCTGTCCAAGTCCCATACCCCTTCCTCGGCCTCTTTGCTCAAGAGTCAATCCTTCCATCTGTGTAGTAGTCCGTGCAACGTCTTGACCGGCAGGACCAAACGATGGTCGAGATGGAGGAGGTGCAGTGGTAATTATTCCTGGAGCTCTTTGTGCACTCCTTGGAGGGGCCGTCTGAGATCGTTCCTGCTGCTGACCTGGTGGCTGC
The DNA here is from genome assembly GCF_000806365.1 of Fopius arisanus. NCBI lineage: Eukaryota > Metazoa > Arthropoda > Insecta > Hymenoptera > Braconidae > Fopius > Fopius arisanus. The sequence continues at coordinate 642,582 of NW_011887805.1, read as the reverse complement.
TGGGATGATTCTCCACCGTCCTCTCTTCCTCCTCCTTCGCCTGTTCGTCCCTTCTTCTTTCCTTTACAAGCGAATAAAATGGAAAATAAAAACGATTGAAAAAAGTCACAGTAGGAGAGTCCCTATTATTCTTTTAAATATTGTTATGAATTTACGATTACCCTCTCTGTAATTTCCTCTAACATTTAGAGGAAAATTCTTATCATCCATTTTACATTGCTTTCACATAGAGTGATCGCATTGTATGATGCAATATATTAACAATTATTATTTAACCTTTCAATAACAAATAAATACTCCACTCACCATTTCGTCCCATTGTTCGGGTTTTATTATATACAAAGTGTAGCAATTACTCCGTGCAGAAAGCAAATGTCAAAGCGGTTTTCGTTGTTATAAAATGTTTTTCTCTGCTGGTTTTTTTGTTCAGCTTCACGTTCTGCTGTTGTGAATATAATGGACGCTCCTCAAAATCCCCCGATTTTGTCAGCAAATGTTTTTCTTGCAAGTACAGACCAATAAACAATTTCAATTGCTGGCGTAACAGTTGACTCAACTTCCTATCCAAAGAGGATTGACTGGAGTAGAGGCTCACTTCTGGGGGTTTGAGTGACCCCGGTGGCATCGTAGTACTGCACCCCAAGAGAGGGAGGGCGCAACACGCAATGCTGGGGTGTTTTTTATTATTAACCAAGTTTTTATTGCAATGCTGGGGTGTCTCAAGTCGACGGGGTGAATTTTATTTTCTGCGGTATGAATGTTTTTTGTTTTTTATTTGTTTAACTGAAATTTAGCCGACTGTAGAACGTGTGGAACGGGGAAACTACATCTTGTGGAATTTCAATGGAAAAAATTATTTAATATATTGAAGATATACCACTAATTAAATTATATTTTCATAATGAGCGCGTTGTTTAATTGGCAACGCGCTTGACTGGCACGCGGACCGCTTCGGTTCGATACCAGCATCATTCATTTTTTTTTTCAAAATAATTCCAATTTTATCTTTTTTGAATGGCTAATCAATCGAAATATTGTTTAAAAACTGAATATTTGAAAATCGAAAAGATATCCAGTGAAATTGAAAAATTAGCAATTTTTTAAAACGATACTTTTGCAATTTATATACTCCTAATGAAATTATATTATTGTAATAGTGCGTTATCCTAGGAGGGAGCGCGTGAGGAGTCGCCCATAGCGGTCGTGTTTTTTCGCCTTCCCTAATAAAACCATCATTTACAGCTTTTATGCAGAGCTCATTAGCTAATAACCGTTAACATCAGTAACAATAAGTTCAGTGAGTATTATAAAGAGCCTACAGGCCCAAACTACAAGATCAAAATGAGTGAAAGTGCTCATACGAAGAGAAAGTTTGAGGACGGTCTAAGCACCTCATCGCAACCCAATACAATGAAATCCCAGGACAATTTGAAAAAAAATCGGAGCACCTCCACCTCCGAGGCCTTCGAATATAATTACAAGAAACTTATCAAAGAATACGGTGCCAATAAATACACCATCAACAAAAAACATAGACCTAACCTGCAAAGCGCCAGGAAAACCACGACCACAGCCATTGAGAAGGGCTCAACTGCGCAGTACAACACTGACGAGTGGATTTTTCCAAAAAAAACGACCAAACGCCCGGAAAAACTAGAGGCAGAAAGCAACGAAACTATTGTAACTAGTAATAGCTATGAAGATCTCTGTCCACTGGTGGACAGT
>NW_011887805.1:482441-640717 GCF_000806365.1 Fopius arisanus | reverse complement strand
CCTGATACTTTTTCAAAAATTTCGAATTTTTCAATTGCAGTGAATACCTACCTAAAGAAAAAGTTGGAATTATTTAATAAAAAAAAATGAATGACGGCGGGATCGAACCCGGGCCGTCGGCGTGGTAGGCAAGCGCGTTACCACTTAGCAACGCGCTCATTATTAAAATTTAGTTTCATTAGGAGTATATCTTCAATATATCGAATAATTGTTTTCATTTGAAATTTCACAAGATGTGGCTTCCCCCTTCTGCTCGTTCTACAGTCGACTAAATTTCAGTTAAACAAATAAAAAACAAAAAGCATTCATGCCGCAGAAAATAAAATTCATCCCGTCGACTTGATGGACACCCCAGCATTGCGTGTGGCGTCCTCCCTCTCTTGGGGTGCAGTACTACGATGCCGCTGGGGTCACTCAAACCCCCACATCTGAGCGTCTACTTTAGTCAATCCTCTTTGCCCTCAATTTTCTCTAAATGATTAAATTTTCTGTTGAGACAGTACTTTCATTCATCAAGCCTGCCAATCCAACGAGACGAAAATTTCTGTAAATTTTAGTTATGGAAGAAATTGATTTCTTGGGTACAATAAGAGGTGCGTATGTAAATGCAATTGATCTCGGTGGGTAAAACGTTTATTTTCAAGCGGCGCCGGTTTACGGGGTAAAAAAAAAGGCGCGAACTCGTGCCGCGCATACGGCAGCGAGCGATGATTGGCGGAGAGCATACGTACATAAAACATATGTATTTCATCCTGGCGGCTGCATCGCAACAGTTGAGTTTATTTATCAACGCGCATTTCGCGATTATGCGTTGAATTTATTTATTAGCCAAGACGATATATTCACTGAGCCCTCAGTACTCGAGAGTCAACGATAGTAATACGAGAGATTCACACGCAATAATAAATTCGTGGAGGTAATGCCAATCAGCGATAAACATTTTTGTCACAAAGGACATAGAGTGAGGGGAGGGCAATACTAGTTTTATCACCTCGAGGGCGATTTGGGTGATTACATGCGACCGATTGGTTTATTCTGAAATTACCGGGTTTTAAAGCTAGTGATATATGTACAACGAATCAACAGCGAGTCGGTAAAGACTCAATTAAATTGCAATTTTGTCTCGGGTAAATGGGACGCCAGTGGTCGATGACTCCATAATAATTTGGACTATTGTGAGTGGGGAAAATGTAATGACGCCGGCTTTAAACGCTCTTTACTCTGATATCAATTTGTTTAAACCTTGTTGCTGGAATTTTAAAGTGTTTGCGAAATACGTGAATTATGTCTGTGACTTCGGGGGTTGTGAATAAATTCCTCAAAACGCTACGGGAGAGCAACAGCATTGCGGAAAAATGGACTGCCCTAACCTGCATCACCAGGTATACCTACATACTATTTATTGAATTCTGTTGTTCACGGTGCGGTCAAACGACTTAACGTTTGCATTTATTTTATTACACAATTAAAATCCAGGAACAATGAAAAATTTAACTATTTTTTCTCTGACTTTGCAGTCATGCCGGGAAGGGCCTGGCACAGGCATTGACAAGGGCTCAGTTCACCGAACTCTGCACGCAATTGATCAGCCTGATCACGAGCTGTGATCCAAAGAGTCATATCGATGTGACCAAGTTATGTAATATTATTTTTAAGGAGTTTACTCGCAGTGAACCAATTATTTTTGAATTGGCTTTGAATATTGACCGAAGCAAACGCCTCGCGTTTCTCGATTTTCTTACGGCCGTCGATCTTACGGTACTCGCTCACCTTTTGACAGACGAAAATGCTATTAAGTTCTTGGAGAGCTGCCTGGAGGGCATCAACGTGGAGTCCATGAAATGGCTAGGTAAGGATCCGACACCAGCGAACATCGAAGTCCTAAGGAAAATCGAAACCAGGCAATTAGACGATGAAGAAGAGGTGGAGCACACATTGATCACTAGAGTTATGCAATTCTTACAGAGGGTATACACTCAGGCTTCTGGCACTCCTAACTTCAACATTTCCCAGTTTCACATTTTGATTCTGGAGAAAATAACAATTTTGGCGTACATGGGCTACTCGAAACAGCGAGAGCAAGCCCTGAAGTTGTTGGAGTTAGCAGTGTGCCAAGGTTTGGTTACATACATAAGAGAAAAGCACCCTACCGCCTGGACGGCTTTCAAAGCCAACCTCGCTGAGGTGTTCAGCCCAAGAATGATGCTCCTGGTCACCTACAAATATTCCATCTGGTCGAGCCTCTGGTCCCTGACAATAAAAATGCTGGGGACAGAGGCTCACAAGAATTCAGCTCTCATCAACGAACTGCTCCTCGTAGAGGAGAAAGCCTTCAAATCCTCAGAAACCGAAGTGCGAAAACAAGCCTTCCTCTGCTGGAAGTATTTGATCGACAATTTCGCCCTCAACCCAGAGGAATTCAACATCTGGAAACGCGTGAAACTCCTGGTGATTCCTCTAAACGCTAAGAACAGTAAAATTGAGGTCATAGCACTGACAAAATTGGAGGTCTGGTGGCACCTCATTGTCACGATGTTCACGACCAAGACTACTGACCATTTGCCCCAGGTGATCATCCAATTCCTGAATTTCTGCTTTGGCCCCCTAGGGGACACTCCCCTTCTCTCGAAGAAACAGAACCTGATGGCCTCACCAGGTAAAATATTCTTCAAAACCAAAATCTGCGCGATTGATGCACTCCTCCAAATGATGGTCATCAAGGAGAGAGATAGAGTCTTGATAACGCCAGTTTTGAAGGAGCGCCTCCCCACAGCGATACCCATAAAAATGTTCGAGGAGAATCACAAGTCTTTCCTCCACAGCGTCTCCGAGGCAGTAATTATGATGACTAATCTTACAAACGAGGACCTTAAAAATCGTCAAAAGCTCATGACAATTCTGTGGACAAATCTGACAGAATACATCACTCATTCAAACGTGGAGAAAAAACCTAACATGTACAAAGAGCTGATTCTCGTAACAAATGAGATGATAAGCCACTCGGACGACTCCATGATAACTGATCTGACTCTGAACAACATTCTTCCAGAGCTGGTGACGATGTCAGATTTGCTGACGTATCGAGACAACACTCTGATAGACCTAGTGAAAAAGGTGGTAACACCTGCAATTTTGGAGCGAGCCCAGAAGAAGAGTATTGGCGATATTAGAGTGCTAATGGAGCGAGCAGTAATGCCCTTAAATGCAGATGCATATCACTCCCACATCCTGATATTGACAAAGTCTCTTCTGGAGAGAATGTCAACAGCTTTAGTAAAGAAGATTCCTCAGTCAAACGTCATCGATTTGTGGTGTATACTCGCAGATTTGCTAACGAGATACATGAGGGACGATCAACCGATAAATGAGGGTACAGATCTATCCCACAACCTCACCAGTATGGATACTCTAGTGAACTTTCCCTTCAAGCATGATATCATGTACACCAAAGCCCAAGTGAAGTCCGTCTCAGTAATCTGGAGACACCTGTACAAGGCCTTTGATCAACGAGCAGACAGAATTCCCAGTGTTAAGCACAACCTAATCATGAATACAACAGCTAAAGTGATGGTGGAGGCTCTCTCAAGATCTGACAAATGCTTTGTTCTGCTGGCCCACTGCCTGACCCCCCTCATGGAGACAGTGAACTACGAGAGGCTCCCCACAACCGGACAAGTACCAGCACTGGTGTACGTCCTTCGTGACGTCCTGATGTTGTCTATCAAGAACAATTGTGCTGACGAGGCTGAACTAGCGCTGCAGTCACTGGACGCCTACCTCATATCAGTTTTCGGTCTCAACAATGGCCCAAGGACGTTGCTGTACCTCGAGGCTCTGCGACCTGCTATCGAGATGCTATTGCTCGAAAAACTCCCAGCGGGAATTGAACAAGATGTTCTCCACACCCTAGAACACATAATCTTTATGATCGATAAGAGCGCTGAGGCCTTAACCGTGAAATTCGTAGGTTCCTTTCGTCAGATTCTTTTAGCAGCTCGACGCCACAAGGACCCCACCATCTCCTCGAATATGGTGAAGCTCATAGAGCTCAACCCAAACGTAAAGGACGACGTGAGATGCTTCTTTACGATAATGGAGCTAGACGCAGCCAATGTATCTACCGAATGTCCGGAGGTTTCGCCGTTGGAAAATAAATTAGTGAAACCCATCAAGATGGTTGGTAGCTTTCTCGGAAAAACACTGGACTCTCCGAAGACCCTCAAGACTCCAGAGGTTAAAAAAGAAAGCAAGAGGATGACTCCACTGCCACCAGATCCAGACTCGCAGGATTACGTTGTTATAACGTCTGAACCGAAGTTCGACGTCAATAGATTCACAGAGCATCAGAAGGAGTGCATGAAACGACGAAGGGAGGATCTAGCTATGTTCAATGATTCATCCCAATCGGCGTCGACAGACACCCAGGATCTCGAACAGTGGTTCGAGAAGTCTAGGATGAGAAATGAATCGAACAAAGAGAATACCATCACTATGGCAGACGCTTCCTCGTCGTCTAAAAAAGACGATACAAGAAATGTCACAGTAGACTCTACCAACAGAGAAATCCAATTGCAGAAGAGCCCTGAGAGTGTGATTAGTGCGGAGGATGATGTGGAAAATTCTGAGGCATCTGGAAGTGGAGTGTCTCAAGAAATAGTGAAGAAATTGAATTTTGAATCGAGGGAGGAGTTCCCAGAGAGCAATGACGGAACCAGGGAGAAACAACCAGTACACAGAGATCAAGGAGTCTTCCCTCATGGAGGGAAATCTCGACGGGGTAGGGGAGGTCGAAGCAAGAGAAACCACTTGGAAGGTTACGACACTATGGACAGACATATTAAACGAAAGGCGGGTTCTGACCACGATTCTGATACGTCAGACCGCAAAAGGACCAAGAAATCTGATGATAGTGACGCCGAGAGCATCAACTCGAATGAGAGTCAGCTAGGAACTCATCAACCTCGAAGTATGGAGCCTCCTGGTGTTGCCAGACTATCTGATCACGCGAGGAGGGAAATATCCAGGCTGAAGATCGATATGGTTGCTGATTTTGTATTTCCAACTGTCAGTGGACGGAGGAGATCGAAACACAAGGGGGATGACACTGAGGATCACCCCAAGGCCAGGTCCTTGAGATCTGGGGATAAGGAGATGGTGGAGAACGAGCACAGTCAGGAGTTGTTGAAGAAACGGAGGAAACGGAGTGCCAAACCAGATCCGGAGGTTATCAAGAAAGATACTCGAGAGCAGAAGATGAATAACAGTGCAGACTCTAATGATAAATCCGATAAATCAGATAAATCCGTGGATCCCCATCAGGATGAGGAGAGCACTTCAAAATCCGAAGATATGAACTCTCCTGACAAACCATCTGCAGAGAGCAGTGACCATGACGAGGTTGTGGAGAACTCCCAAGAGCCCACGGTGCTTCGATCTCCAAAACGACTCCCATCAAGAACTGACACAGCATCTCCATCGACATCTGGAATTGTCACGAAGTCTCCAGCACCTGCCAGCCCCAAGGTACAAAAACCGGAAGATCCCGACGAGACGTTTATTGAGGAAGAAAAAATAGAGGAGAAAACATCCCGTGAAGAGCCAAAGAAAATACCAGAGGACTCATCAAAATCCCCAGGACTGGCTTCCTTCACGTCGGTCTTGGCGTCGTCCTCACCCCAGAATGTTCAGGGCAGGGGTATCAAGATAAGTAATCGTCATGGGATGTCGCCCCACGGTCGTGGTGCCCACATGCTGGGACTGATCTCCGCAGCTTCTCTTAATAGAGACAAATCTGAGGAAGACAAGCGAGAGCCAGATCCATCCCAGAAGACTAGACCGGCGATGTTGAGACAGACTGACAGGGTATCGAGTCCCACAGGCAGTCGCCAGGAGAAGATCTTTAATAATATGAAGGGCAACGAGCTCCCCGCGCAATCGCTTTTCAACACCCTGAGAAACGATGGAGAGAAGATCTCTCCGAAAAAGGATAAGGCCGTAGAGCTAACTCCCACCGACCACGATTATGCCGAACCAAAGATCATCAACAACACGACAATTGGATCAGAGAGAGAGTTACCGATGCTCGAATGGTCAAGTGCAAATCCGCCCTCCCTGACAGCCTCCCCCAGCTTCTCCATTCTGAAACGCCACAAGTCTCTGCCCCTGGACACCGATCCTGACATCACACCCAAAAGAAAACGTGTGAGTTTCGCAGATCCCCCAGTCTTCAAGGAGATGTGGTACGTCCCCTCGACGTTTAAAACCACAAGAACTGGCAGCTTACGCTCGACTGGAAGAAAAGACACACCCCTGAAGCCAAAAGGTCGCTCTAGAATTGCCGCAGTGGTTGATACCTCAATTGAGGAACTCGAGAGTCTAACTGAAGTCGATCGCCAGCGACAGAAGGACAACGAACTCCTAGCGAAAATAGCTGACGACCTTGAGGAGGACGATGAGGTGAATTTCGATTCCGACGATGATGGAGAGGACAAGGGTGAGATTGAGGACACAACGAGCCTGGATATGAGTAAGAACGATGGCGAAGACTTACCTCAGAGTGATACAACCAACAACAACTGGAGAGCCCTGGAAAAACCGATTCTCAGTGTAACTGACGACTCTATCCTCAACAAGATAATGTCTGAAGGGAAAACGAATAAAAGTCAGGAGCTCGAGGAAACTCTGGACATCCAAAACCTGAGTAGATTCGATTCATCAGCAAAACCTGAGGAATTATTTGTTGGAAAGGTTCCCAGGACGAGTACACAGTTGGCAGCGATAACAGTAGCTGCAGAGGCTGACACTCTTCCCATCACTGATTCCATATTCCTGAGCCAGACGATGAGTCAATGCAGTCAGGGTTCTCAGAACAGCATAAATATCCCTGTTGCTGAGCAGCTAGACTCGATCAGTGCCATTTATCCAGATCTGATTCACTGCAAGGAGCCTTTATCCACCATCATCAATGATCTCACAAATCCCCTGTGGATCTCACATCTGACTAACTGGTTCAAGGAGAGAGGTCTGAAGACCATCGGGGATCTCGCCACGATGACAGAGAAAGAAGTCGCTGACATACCCACGAAGGGAAATCCCAAAGCCGTTTACGTCAAGGAGATTCTTGACAAATTCACCCGGAACAGCATCTCAAAAGACGTTCAAGGGTTGGAATCGACTCTATCGAGTATAGATGACAAATACTCTGGGGTTGAGCACATGGAGATCATCGAGGAGACCATCGAGGTGTCTAACGCTGAAAGAGACGACGAGGACACCCTCAGTGCCACCAGCGAAGACACCACCACAGCCTCGATTTCCATCAATTCTCTGGATAATTCCAAGGGTCGTTTGGAGATCGAGAGCGTACAGACCCAGGACAACGATGATAGCTCTATCATCATCAGCACGAGCAGCTTTCCACCTGCGACAATATCGAGTGGAACGGAAACCATTGGAGATGATTCAATGGCGATTTCAGTGGACGAATCACAGGGTCCTATCTCACAGGGAACAACACAAGGCATTGATGTGACGTTGCTCGAGCTGGAGGGAAAAAATTATAAACTGGTAGAAGTGGATCGCGAGATTGTTGGACATACCCTGGAACCTGAGCAGATCCTGGGGGCTGCACTTCGCACCAATGACCTCGAGAGGGTCCTCACCAAGTTGCAGGATAGATATGGCAGTGATAGAGAGTTTATCTCTAAGATTCTCGCATCATGTAAGTCGAGGATAACAGGTGAGGACGTCAGAGAGCAGTTGAAGGAGAAATGTTCCTCGAAGGAAATTTATGAACTCACGTCTGAGGTCCTTGGAAATTACAAGCAGAAGGGGGAAAACCTGGGAGACGTTTTTGGTACTCTTCTGCAAAAAATTCCAAAGGATTGTATTGGAGAGGCTCTAACTGACGAAAAAGTGGTTTCTTCGGCTCTTCTTCTTGATATTGCTCTGGAGAGGAACAACCCAGAGGTAGTGGCAAATACTGTGGTGACCCGATTTCCAGGAATCGTTGAGAAGATACTGGAGACGAGAGGTGAAGATAATACTGTTGCTATAATATCCCAGTCAAGGAGAATGTCGCCTGCAGAACTGAGGAATGTCTTCCGGGCTATCTCCGAACAAATGGAGGATGAGGAACTACTGGAGGTATCTTTTGAGGTCATGAGGAAGAGGATGAAGAAGTAATTAGAAGGGTTTTCAATTTTTGAAGTTAATGCCAGGGAATGTGGTCGTTTATGGTATTTCAGGTGGTATTACTGTAAACTATGACTGCGAATTGGTTTGGAAGAGGTGGTGTTAATAATTATTTTGGATTAATTATTTTCGAGGTAATGGATTACCTTGGATGAAGGGTTTTTCATTGACGAATTTCGAATACGTTAGCATAATGTACATATGGACTTTAATTGGAAGTATACTCAGATGCTCGAACGAGATTTTGTAAAAACGTTCATAATGACACATCGACTGTCGGAAGTTGATGTATTGGAAGTAAATGGTCTTCAGACCAATTTCACAAGTCAATGTACTGTTATTCTTTATTAACAATAAAATAATTTTATAATAAATGTTGGGATTTATTGCCATATACGCTAATAATAATAAACAAAAGAACATATTAAATAATCGATTGCATTATTGAGAGAGAAAAAAAAATTAAGGTCTAATTTCTTTCCGACCGCCTCGTCGATATTTTGGAACATATATAGACTCCGCATAAACTAACGGCAGCCGATAATAAATTAGCACTATTGATCCCACAAATATCCTCAACTATTCCAGTGGATAGAGGAGCAATCATTCGCGCTAGACTTCCAACGCTCTCCGTAGATCCTGCGATAGATCCTTGATTAGTAGCAGATGCCTTTTCCACAATCATTTCTGTCAATGTAACCCTTAGAATCATATCCGCTATTTTGAAAAATGTCGTTGATACCATATAAAGAAAAAAGTACGTTGAGAAATAAGTGCAGATAAAGCTCACTGTCATCATCGTAAATGCATGGAGGTTTCTTTTTTTGTACCAAATATCCTCTTTGTAAAATTTTGTCTTTATTCTGCCAATTAAAATGCCCGTAGTTATTCCTATGAAACTTTGGTAAGCTATTGTGTATCCAGCTATTTTCGGTGATATACCGAATCTTCTTTTTATCCTCACGTTATAATTCGCGTAAAAGGCAATAGCTGCCACTTCTGCCATAAATTTCAGAGCGAACGCATTTCCAAATACCCTCCAGTTAATTTCACCTAAGCTTGAGATTACTTCATTGAATTTTTTAAATGGCAATTTTTTCGGCTTTCCATTTTTTTTTGTTTCTTCGGGAGTTTTCGACTCTCGACAGATCAGCTTGTCACCGAAACAATAATGGGCTATCACTGAAACAAAATATGTGTATTACATGAGAATTCTATCGCAGAGACTGCTGAACAGTCGCAATTTACTAGGTTTCGAATTACCAGCATTAATTATGAATAATATGCCACTAATGAAACAGGTGAGTATAAATCCATCCTCGATTTCTGTCATGTGACCAGCTATTAATGGTCCCAATGCAAAACTCAATCCTGTTATTGACTTTAAATTTCCAAACATGACTGATTGATTTTCCTTGGGGTAGAGATCTGTTATCAAGGCCTGGATCATCACCTGGGAGTGTTTGAAGACTCCTAAAAAGGACCCACAATCAACACATTGAATTCCCATTGTTTCATTTATTTCGTTATTTTAAGGAGCATACGTACTCGAAAATTATAAGTACCTATTGTCACTCTGAGAATCAGCATGAGAAATATTGATTCCACCATTCCAAAAAGAGTGTAACAAACTCCAATTATTAAGCAAGAAACGATAAATATATTTTTTCGTCCAATTCTGTCACTCCAACTGCCCTTGAAACATTGCATAATCTTTATAATTGCTGATATTGCTAAAATACTGAACAGTTTTCTCTTTTAATTTCTTACAATCAATGGTCCACTGATAAGTTGAGTTGCAGCATAAATCGAGGAAATAGCGCCTATAGTTGAAAACGATGCACCTAATTTATTTAAATGCATCGACATTGAAGGTAAAATCAATCCAACGGCGAAAAAATCCTTTAAAAAAGGCAGTAATAAAGGAAAATTCTATGACATTTCAAGGGCTGTTGATTTGTTAAAAGTAAATGTCTTACCAGGAATGTGACAAGATATATCCAGCGAATATCGCTGACTTTGGTATTGGTTACCATATTTCTGTTGCTCTCAGGTAGTGGCAATTAGTTTATACTTTATTTCAACGTTGCTTCCGAAGAGGATTGACTAAAGTACAAGTTCAGTTCTGGGGGTTGGAGTGACCCCAGACTGCTACTGAGGCAGTACCAAGTCAGCTGAGGCGCAGACACTCCCATTGCGTGTGGCGCCCTCCCTGTCTTGGGGTGACTAGTCAATCCTTTCTGACAGTGACTTTCGTAGATGTTTTCATCTTTTCCAACTGTTGTGAAAATCACACAATGACAACAGAAATACCTTCAAGAGCCCTCGGTTGGTTATCAAGAACACCATAAAGCTTGAAATTTTTTTACATGCTGACTAGATCGCTCTGAAGAATTACATTAACTATCAAAATTCCTTTATAATTTTCAAATGATATTGAAATTTTTAATTTTCATTTTTGAATGAAAAAATGAACCCCCCGCGGACCATCGATGGCTATAATTAAAAATAAAATCAAGAAGTAATGGTTATTTAATGATCAACGATTATTTGTGATATTTAATCAATGTTAAATATGCAGTACAAAAAAATTTTGTATCACGTCACATAACTACGCGATCGAATACAACAGGAGAAAATAATCATGTTGATGTATAGATGCACAAGTACAAATATTAAAAAGGCGTGGCATCACTTTTTTTTAGCGTCCTTGAGTCCCGCACCGGCGTTGAATTTGAAGAAGATAATGTCACCGTCCTCGACGACATAATTTCTTCCTTGTTGTCGATATTTTCCTGCAGCCTGACGGAGGAAAGATTCAAGGATTAGGTGCACTTGAAATATTATTGCATATTTTTCTATTTGCCTTCGGTACTCGTTTGAAGAGGGACAATTTTTGTCTCGTCTCGATAGAATGTATAAGGGTTATTACCTTAACTGCAGCTTCAGAGCCCTCATTCTTGAAATCTTCAAATTTCATAACTTCAGCCATAATAAAGCCTCTTTCGAAATCCGTGTGAATCCTGCCAGCTGCCTGCGGGGCCTTACACCCTTTCTGTGGACAAAATAGGAGATCGTAATACGAATTCGTTGTTTGGAAAAATTGACTTAAACCGTTTGAGCGCCTTCCCAATGAATAAAATATTCGATTGAGGACAATTACCTGAATCGTCCAAGCTTTAACTTCATCAACACCAGCAGTGAAGAAATATTGGAGTTGTAGTGCTTTGTATCCCTGAATAATGATCTTCTCTAGTGCACTGTAAATATCGAAATAAAAATCCATGCGAAATTCAATGAATCTTGTCTGACAAGTAATTTACAATTGGCCTTAAAAGAAATGTGAAATTTCTGGCAGATCTATGTCGATTACGCGAGCGAAGACAATCGTCTTAAAATGAGCACCGCGCGACCATAGAATATGATTGTTTTGGACCAAACATCGTCTAATGACAGGGTAGAGAGGGAAGAAGAGCCATCGAGGGACGAGAGGCCCGAGACTTCGGAACTTCAGAGAACACACATAAAGCGAACGACTTAATACTGCAATTTTATCATTCCAAGTCAGGGTCCCCCTTCTCTCATCCCAAAACCATCGTATCTCCCCAGTGATCTTGCGGTCTCAAAATAAAATCATTACCCCAGTCATCCCTCATGATTGCTGGGTACCTATACGTTCATAGAATAATTTCTCAACGACCACTTGATATATCCTGTGGAATTCGAATTTGCCTTTTTTAAAAAAGGGTTTCAAAATTTCAAATCTATTCGGAAGCAATTTTCGGATTATTGCCACACAAAAAAATAATAAAGAAAAGTGGAAGACAAATGATAGGAGATACAACCAATCGATTTTGGGTTGTTAATTTGTTCAACTACTTCCTCGAAGCCATTTCAAATCAATCAATTTTTTTGGTGATTGATTGAAAATAACACACGGATCTTTTCTCAGTATTTCCATGCTGAATCACTTTCGGGAATGAATAATTTATTGGACAACGAAAAGCTAGTGAAAGAGCATAAAATAGTATAAAAAGTGCATGGAAAAAGCACACTTCATCCCCCTCTGGCGATGAATGACCCACTAGCCGAGTCCTCTCGGTCTTCACATTATTATACCCTCCACCAGGGGGGCGTTTTTTTAACGCAATTTCACAAGAATTTGAATAACACTTTCGTAAGATAATAAAACACAAAAAAATATGGGACCATAATGTACAATGCTGGTCGGTCTTTTACTGATTGCCAAACAAGTGGGAGAGAAATCCTGAAGTCTAGACACCGAGTAGAACCCCACCATTATTCACAACTGACTTTAAAGCTCTCTCGTTATTTCATAAAAGAGTACAAAATGAACGTGGGAATTTTGAAGGAGGGAGTAGTTGAGAATTTCACGACCAAGAAAAAATATATTTTCATGAATAGTTATGACTCACCTCGTGACTTTACTCTCCTCGAAATACTTGGCCTTTTCGGCGTTGTCCATGTCGATCACTCGGTTTTCGAAAACCCCACTAAACGGGATCAGACTAGCACCAGGGTCGTTCTTATCCACCCATTCTTTGATCTTAATAAGCCTTTTAACATTATAAAATGAGTATAATCAATTAATTAAATGCAGCACACAGAGAGATTTTTTTTTCTCAGTATGCCTTGAAATTTTCCAGCCACAAAAAAATTGGGAGAAAAAAAAATGCGAACTCCTGTAAACACACTTTTTGACAAGACATTGTTATAGTTTTATGACACGCATATCGTTCATCACTCTATCACTAAAGTATTACTATTCCCAAGTAAATAACTAATCATTTGACCAGATAGTCTCCCTATATTTATCCACGAAGCAACATAAAGGGCTCAACTCGCTCAACCGTTCAATTCTCACGACATTTGCAAAAAAAAAAAGGGGGGAAAAAATACGGATTAATACTTCATGAATAATAAATCCCTGTAACACTCTGGAGACTCGAGGACGATTGGTATGTAGACAGACAGTTTGCATTGACGCACCCGATAGTCAGGGGGTGTAACCGGGTATGAGCAATGTTGCACGTACCATCAACGATATTTCTTTTTTCAGTGAAAACCAATAACAGTGCGTTTCTATGTAAAATACATTTGAAACAGTTCTCTGAATGCATTCGACTGATCTCGGTATTCAATATCCTTTGAGCAGTAGTTGTAGGAAAAATGGCAAACTGTCCCAGAAATACATACATTTAAATATCGAACTTTTATAACTTACCATTTGTTTTTTTTACGTATGTAATCCTTTTCCGATAAATTCACTAAGTAAATTACTGGTTTGGAAGTGAGGAATAGGCACTTGTTCAGTACTTCGATCTGTAAATACATTGATATTTTTTTTATCGATGCATAATGAGTATGCGCGTGGGGGGATAATGAATACTATAGGGGGTTTATTTTAAAGAATTTAGATAGCACTCACGTCGTTGGCACTCCAGTCCTGGAATCTAATATGATTCTTGTCATCGACAAGTACATGTTTCACCTTTAGTAAAGTTTCCTAAACAAAATATTTTACGAGTCAATATCGATTTCTCAATTGTCTCATTCTCAATCGTCATTTAATACGTTCTAAGAACTGCAAACCCTTTTCACCACGCCCTAATCGCATCACAAGCTGATAATGCTGATGAGGAAAAATTTAATTCCGGATGGAATATCGTGGCATTTGTGAAGGGTACTCACGTATTCAGGTTTGAGCTTTTTATCGTTGCCCCTTACAACGAGCTTTTCCAATTTTTCCACATGAATATTGAGAAGTTCAATATCCTTCAAACGTAATTCCTCGCTGATTATTTCGAGATCTCGGACAGGATTCACCTCACCCTCTATGTGGGTTACGTCATCATCTTCAAATGCCCCTATTTACGCGAAAAGGAAAGAAATAGACACCGTCAGTCTGACGCCTTGTAACCACTCAGATAATTAATAACAGCCTGATACATGCCTCGATTCTACTCATTTCAATCTCATCTGTTAATGTACCAGACAGGAATAACAAAAATTCAGGTGATAAGCAACAATAAACAATGCCCCTTTCCTTAATTATAAACTCATGGGAGCTATAAAACAGTGAAATAAGCAAAGGTGGCACGCGACCCGAAGCTGGCTAATTCAATTATTCAGAACATGTATGACTTTTCAGTTCTTCACATATCCCTTTTTTCCGGTAATATAATTCTCCGAGTAGACATTAATGCCCCGTTATTTCAATAAGCAAACGTATTTTCCAGTGAAGTAAGTGTGTAGTACTCGGACTTGTGCCATTTATATGTGTAGTACATGCAATGGGTTAAAAAGAATTGAAGTAGGGGTGACCCCAGGTTGGCACGCATCGTAGATCAGGCACTTGGTTATTCGTATGTGTATGAAAAGTCTCTCCGAGGCTTTAGTTTATGATGTGCAAGGGAGGCTTTGAGTTTCGCTGAAAGCTACATGGAAAAGACCACTAGTCGTCGTTTATTTAAGCGGTCAATGTCCACGACGGTTGTAAATTACAGAGCACTTTAATTACTGAAATTGCAACGTGCCAACAGTTGAATCATAACTGCTACGGAATGTTATTCCTTCGTAAAACGTTAACTACTGTTTGGGTTTCACCCGCACGCTTCGATTATCAATTTTTTTATTTTCCATGATTTCTCATTATGAATTGTTCTCTGTCCCGTGAATTGCTTTAGACACTCAATCTGCTATTTTCAAGTCAAAGTGGATGTGGAGAAAACCATTAATAACTTACTGCACAGATGGAAAATCGCATCACACGCACTGATATGAGATAAAAATGCATTTCCCAGTCCCTGGCCCTCGGCAGCTCCTTTCACAAGACCCGCAATATCCACAACATTGAGAAACGCTGGAACTTTGCTAATGAAAAAAAATTTAAAGAGTGATATTTAATTAGAGAGCAAATTATGGGATTTTTCTCGCTACACTATCTACACACGTAGAGTCCTTTTGAATTACGGGATCAAAGGACTCGGTAGAGTTCACGTGTGGGCTGGATTATGGGTGTTGAATGGAAAGCTAGTAACGGGGGGAGGTGTAACTGACTGACAAATCCACAATGACAATGCATTTAAATGCTAATGCCCTCGACCTCATTAAACAATTAGTCTTTGAAGAGAGGGCCGAGTAGAAGTCGACATGGTATGGAGAGGGGGTTCCTGATTAGTTGGCTTTTATTACGGATCGGTGAATTCTCCTACACGTGCCGTAAACTGAAATGACACTGGGAGAGAACTATTTATCATTCGAAAATGTCTCCTATCTCTCATAGGTCACTTTGATGTTTTCAATCTCCACGGATTAATTCACAATGCTTTATTTAAACTTGACTTAGGATTTCAAAAAACGAAATTTGTCCATCACCCATGGAGGAGTAAATGTTGTAATCATTTGAGATCGCTGGATTACGTTTCGCAAGGTAATCAGAAAATGAGGGACGATTCACGATTTACGAAGACCACCGAATGTTTGGTGTCTCTGAGTATTTCGGTAGGACGAAATTTCACATTTGCTTATCTGCATTGCAGATCACGTCCCACGAAACCTATGGCTTATTCGTCTTTCTGGATCCCCTTGAATTCCCGGTTTTTCGTAGAGATAAAGCGGCGAAGACGTATGGAAATTTCGCCTGTTATTCCGAATCGCTTCCTCCGAGGAGGGTTTGTCGCGCAAGAACAGTCACTGATAATACTGTGAAATATTCGGTATTCCGCATTTCGAAATGCTGAATAATATATTGGAAATAATTTAGTATAGGTTTTGGGGATTATTTTTACCTTGCTGGCTTGAAGTACTCGCACAAGTAGTCAAATCGTGTGTCAGGTACAGGTACTCGACGTGCTTTCAACAGAAAATTACGTGTTAGACGTCCTATTGTATATGATATCACATTTTTTCGCAAATCTTTTGGAATATAGGGATATCCAGATGTGTGCTTATAAAAAAAAGTACGTCCAAAAATTGGTTTATCAGTGCAAGCAATACCCCTTGTAATACAAGCTTATACTTATTTTCATTAGGATCAATGGTGCAGAACGGGAAATTCTCAGCAGCCGCCTGGCTTTTCGTCAACACATTGAAGAACGTCGATTTACCAACATTTGGAATACCAACAATTCCCACTTTCAAATTGGTACCAACCCGCCCAATGAGTGGTTTCCGCTCGGGTTCCTCGACTTTCTTGGGTGGCATCCTATCAACAGAATCATTAATGCCCCGATGCAATAAATATAAGTGAGTTTCCGACTAGGACAATAAGGGGTATTTTTAAAAAATCGATGACACCCGCATGAGAATCACGCTTCTGGTTTGCACGAATAAAAACGAAAATGATGGGATGATTTTGGTCCACCTACACACGATGCATGAAAATTCTTAAAGACGAATTATGTGTCTGTGAAAGAGGCCTCGCAGCGATGTCCCGTACCGAATGGAAGGCGCTCGACTGCGTTTGTGGTGACTAATTATATTAATACGAACGGGTTTCGAAGCGATTGCTGTATTTACCGGTAGATTGCCGTTGGTAAGCCTCGAGATACAGTGGTGTGGATGGTTGTAAAAAAAAAAAAAGAAAAAATGCAAGAAATTGGAGTGGGAGAATTGCGCCCGGCGGAAGAGGATGCAGAGGATGCAGAGGATGCAGAGGATGCAGAGGATGCAGAATCCGATATCCAGTGGATCTATCATCCTGTGAAATGAGAAGGATGCAGCGAGGCATATGGATTTTGGTGGAAAAGGGTTGGAGATCCGAGAAAGAGGGGAAGACTGAATGGGATAACGGGGGAGGAATATGGCGGGCCAGCGGCCACGATTACTGGGCACTCCGACCACGAATCACCGGCATCACGCCGTGAATCCGCAACCGTGCCTCAGGCCGCCAATCCAACCCTCCCTCATCCTCTCACTCACTCCATCGTGCATTTTGCTGGTGGATTTCATAGCTTCCACAACGGTGAGACTCACTTTTATCCGCCGATTTGTACGGTTTAACATCAATTTCAAATCTCATACCTCTTTGTTTTTCCACGATTCTCAACTGTGCGGCAATCGAGGGGAAATTTGCGAATTACAATAATGATGGTGCGTAACCGTCCGCAAGGCTAGGGTAGCCACTCCGCCTTGGCGCCTTCAAGCCTAACTAGTGCACGGAAAAAATATTTTTTCCTTTCCACGATATATCAAATATCGCGAAACTTGTAAGATTCATTGAATCAGGAAATTTAAATTCGGCGGATGAAGTGCGGAGTACATCTCGTATATTAAAAATCAATGGGGGCGAAAATAATTGTTTGCAGGTAACATGAAGGAGGAGAACACATTTCTTTTACTGAAACGTGAACTCTAATGTTCATATATGGAGTTGAATAACGCGCGTCACTACCGTCATGCCTCTCGGTGGGCAATTCGAGAAACTGACATATCATCTGCAGACTGAACAGCTGCACAACATAACCAAATTAGAATACTCGAAAAAATATTCCTATCATCCTCGAATGACAAAAATAAAAGGCTGATCTTTGTGATTAAATTTGACATTTTTGCAAATCTATCTAAAAATTTTTACTGGTAATATTCTAAGCGAAATCATGCAATTGCTCATGGATTCTCCATGATTGTCGATTGCGGGTTTCAAAAGTTTGCAAAGAATTATTCATTAGGCTTTTGTTTTTATTAGCAATAATGGTAGATATTTATTTATTTTTGTAGAGTACTTACTCCAATATTTCAATACACTGGTATGCGGCTTTTCGTTGATTTTATTTATTGAGGGTTCACAACGTGTCTCACGGGAAACACCGCACTACGAGAATGACGTCACGGTCAATACCAATACATATTTAACAGAAGAATAACCAATAATCTCAGGAAATTAACTCAGATCATTTGGGAATTACTCTATCAAGTTTAGGAAGATGATTTGACAATTTAGGACTTGATGGTTCAGTCATAATTAATTACTTTTCATAGGGTGTATAGTAAGTGAGGGGTATGACCGGTTATTGATCAGACTAGTTTAAATCACTGCAATATCATTTGATTCCAGATTTAAAATCATAATCCTCAATTCAACCGAATGCTATCTACATAATCTAACTGTGATTTATTTTGAAAATAAATATTTTTTGATAATTGTAGGACCATACGGTAGTTCGTCTGCTTGCAGTTAGGAATCTGTCCTACCGATCAATTTGAAATGAGTGTTGAAATTCTGAGACCGCGAGAGATAAATCTGTTGAATATCCTTATTATATACAAATGAGAATATAACGGCTACCGCTCAAAAATCGAATTGAAGAAAGTCTAAAGAAATAATTTGTTATTTATGGGTGACTACTCAATAAATTCAAGACTAAATTCATCAAAGATAATCTCTGATTTTTTATTGAAAAAATTACAACGAAACAATTACATACAAATGAATGACATAAACGTGGATTCACAGAATCCATTAAAAAAAATATTTAGGTAAACTTCCGGGAAATATTAAACAACCCCTTTAATCTCAAAAAAAGTAAGAAATACGAAGAGGCCATCAAACTGAGTTGATTGCGACGCGTTCACGGAAACCATAAACACGCACTATTCCCTGCCAGAAAATCAAGACGCTCGTTGTGTTCCGGTGGATAGAATGTGAGTTTGGCGTTCCTCATTGCTTAATATTCAAAAGCATGGGGTCCACAGGGAATTAAATCTTAATTTGTCCGAAAAAGGCGACAATTATTTGAAAATCCCTTCGCCCCGTCTGCTCTTCTCTTTTAATGCTATCATCAACTGAACTTTCATGGTCATGTGTGCAGTGTATGGGAATGCATTCGAAAGGTCACACGGTTCACATTATAATTCGTGGGATAACATTAAAATTGCTAAGGAATGAAATAAAAGAGTACAAAAAAAATACTGGAGCTATGGCGGCGACTTGCCGACGGGTGTGTGCATTTATAAAGCTCTCAGTATGATGCATTAACCGTTGCACATCAGTAATTTGAATCCATCTCATTGTGAAAAGAAGGGAATTTCCTAATTGTGCAGGATATCTATTTTTTTTTTTTCGAAACAAAAAGTTGGCCAGTCTTGGAGAAATAAAAGTAAAATATCAAAATTTAATGACAACATTTTAGCGAAAAATTCGCTACAGTTAATTGTGTCCTTCGGTCATTGTTTAAGGGCATTTCCTGCGGTTAGTCAATGCTCATACTAATGGCACACTCGATTCGTCCTTGCAGCGTGTGATTATTTCAATTATTTTATTACGTACCTCACCAATCTAGGCCCACATAATACGTATAATCATGTGGTGCCCTATTCCTGAAGAAATGCGAATGGGCGCTTTTGCCTTCTTCCCGTCCATATACACGATAACATAGTTTGGTCGATTTAACGATATTGTAATTTTGCCAACCACAAAAACTTCTAACTCTTCCCGGCTGACATCATACCGCTTGCTTTCATACGGTATAATAAAATCTATTTATAATGGAATTTTGGAAATTAGGGTGTTTTTAGTAGTGCACCAAAAAATTTCATGAAACGTTAAACAATAATTCTTTCGAATTATCTCCACTCATTTTTAATCGCACTTTTAAATTAACTAGTTAATTACACCCTCGAGCATACAAGTTATGGAATTATAAATTGGGAAATTATAAGTGAAAGAATGTTTGCCATAATAATAAAAATAATGGTCTAAATATTCCAATTACACCACTTGTAAATTCCGTCGAACCGTTGATACTTTCTACTTTTTTGCTCGCAAATTCTAACAAATCGAACATTCAATAGCGGAAAGTAATGAGACAATTATTTTAATATTATAGACGTTCCACAAAATGAATCCATATTTTCGAATGATTAATGAGTTAATTAATTTCAAAGTACAAGTGGAATTGTTTGAAGTATATCAGACACCTTCATTATCTGATTGCTGAACCACTAGGTAGGACATGGTATAAATCAACACCTTGTGAAGATCATCATCATAAGAAAGAAGATATTCCCCCTAATTACTCATTGCAATTAGCGTTATCTCGACGCCTTCATTTATTTTATGACAGTATCACCATTGTCTTTGCACGTTAATGATATCCCCAGTTGTATCGTCAAATAATTGCACAGTCATCTCATCAGTACTCATAAAATACATTATTGTATATAGTAAGCACTCGGATTTTTTCAAATAATACTTCAAATACTCGCTCAATCGACAATCATTTTTTACCGTCTGATCAAGAGTAGAGTAGATAAGATTTAGACTCTCGCTTAAAATAGAAGAATTCCAATATTTCCATTGGCAAGCAAAAAAAAATTCATTTTTTCCCATTGAATTCAATTGATCCTCACCATTGGTTGAAAAAAAAATAGACAAAGAACCTTCCAAGTATAAAAGTGAGTATCCTCACTACCAAAAAGAGCATCCAAGCTGCATAACGATGTTGTAATAACTTGCATGGGAACTTGAATACTCTGCAATAGTCCATCGGCTCCATTACGCGCCCATAAACTCCACCACCGCTCAACCTCGTTGCGTTCATCCTCATGTTACTTTTTACGACAAATGAACGATTATAAGGACCTTTACTCACCCCACATCCTTCTCTTGCTTATCCTCTCAAACTCTCCTCCAGAGAGAAAGAAAGAAAGAAAGAGAGAGAGAGAGAGAGAGAGAGAGAGAGAAGGAGACTTTTCATTATTTTACAGTCGCTTTTACACACTATTTTTATTTCAAGACCTCCGAATAACCATTCGAGTATATATCTTTAACCATATCTCTCGAGCATCCGCGCTCTTCCATAACAACCAATCCTTTTTCAGATGAGCGATGAGCCCTTTTACATACTCCATCATAACCCACTTGAATTTTTTCCTGGCGATTGTTAATAGAAAACCTCTCAGCGAACTTGGGAAATCTAATTTTACTGGCCACTAAAACCCGGAGATGGCCTTGTTTGGTAGTTACCTCGGATAAATTTGCATCCGGTTAATTTTCGACGTACCTATGACTCTGACAAGGCCAGACGGCTCGTTACAGGTACTTTTCCCTTTCTTTTCTTGATTGAAAAACAAGAATAAAATATTGGAAGAATAAAATCTCGAAGAAAAAATTTGTCAAATGAAATCCGTCACCCATAAGTTTATATTAATTTGTTTTTATGAGATTCTATGGTATCCCCTCGATAATTATCGGAGGATGTTAGACCAATGGCAATGGAGGTGTAACGTTTAAAGTTGCTTGGCTGTAAACAATGCGGCAAAAGTAGCGGAACGGGCTACTACTGTGAGTATTAGAGTTGCAGAGAGAATTTATCCACAGGGGCCCACACGAGAGAAGGCACCGCCCGTCAATTGTTACCAATTGTTACCAATCACAGTAATACGTGTCATTATACAAAAAACATCAACTGGTTACAGCCAATGGTACATCTACACATTATATATCCAGCGAAAATATAATTATAAAGGCCATCATATACTTGGCTGAATCGAATATCTTTGGCATTGCGCAAAACCACAAATACTCTTTTCTCCATTTTTTAACTTACTTATCAATCGTGACTAATAATTACAGGATATTCATCGGTAAAGGGTAAATGGTCCGATGAGCATTTTTCATGATTGATATTCTCGAGAGGATGTGAATCGAAAAGACACTAATTATTTTCAATAAAGATGGAGTACTTGATGAGTCGTAATTACACGTCGTACATACGAATCATCGAATTACGCTGAACGTCTAGAGTGACTATCGTTCATGTAAAATGTCTTATGATAAATGAATGGGAGTGAAAAGAAAAAAAAAATAATAATAATTCGAAGACACGTACAGGTGGCAAATGTTTAAAAATTATCCTCATTTTTATGTTGCCTTATCGACACTCAAATTACCCATGCTCTCTGCGAGATACCCTCCCTCCATTACCATATACCATGGAGTCTCGGGTGGAAAAGGAGGTGGAAAAATAAAGAGGGAAGAAAACCAGAATGTCTACTTGTAAAACGGGTGCTTTCGCGCGACTTGGGGATGGTGCAACGGTGGAAAAAAAAAACTCGAGCCGCGATGCGTTTTATACTTCGTGCATCGCGTGGCTCGCATACAAGCCAGAGAGCAAAAGCAACCCGCGGGGCAAACGCGGTGGTGACCACGCCCCCTTAGACAGCCGCCAGCCAACAATTAAGATTTGATCGGCAAAAATGGTCGAGGCAAAATGGCGCTGAGACCCCAACAACCGCATACGTAATGCGCTCAACGGGTTGGAGGATCCCTATTCGGCAGCTCCGACGATGTAACCAAAATGAATAATCCATGTGGACATCCTTCGTCTTTTTTTTTCATCTTTTTTTCCTCTCCATTTTTTTACTCACCCCTTCATTCATTCCAATTTTCTTGTATTTTTTTAACATTCCATCTGCAGAATTCAAAGGGCTTTCCATGACATTCGATCCTGTATTTTTATCATATCTGGGTTGCAAGCTATCCGTTGATAAACATTGACAATTGTCAGGGATATTATGAGCGATTTTCAAAATTGAATATCCCTTGACAGAACCAATTATATTGAAAACGTCTCACGTAATTGCGGAAAACTTCGATTACACTTGTAGTAATGTGACTCTAGATATTTTTACGAGTGCATTAGAAAGCGAACTTTTTTAATCGAATGCGATCAGAGCGGAAAATTCCAGTAGTAGGCCCTCGATAAATCACTTTTATCACGCGATACTTTTCAATCCTTTTATCCCAATGTAATTTAGCCAGTCAACACGAATGTTCGTGCGAATGTGGGTACATGGCGCCAATGATTTTTTATCATGCTTGAGAAAGATTGGTTGTTGTGTGCGTTTTTCGGATGAATTAAAATTGCAGAGGATACTAGGGTTATTGGAGAGGATAGCAGAGAGGTATTAATCATGAATCATGAGGATGGCTACCGATGTTACTCCCTTTGTGCTTGGGCTCTCTTTCATCACGTTAATATACCCCTAATCATGGCCCAGTGGTAGCTACCACCCTCTCCCGTAGTCTTTCCTCTCCGCTGGATTATTCCAATAACTTGGAGAAGTGGAAAGAGACCCAATAAGAAAATAGAGAGGCTTCATGTAGTCGTTATTTTGGCCTGAAATGTGGAAAGTTTAGCATACCAACAGAGAGCATTCGAGAATGAAATAAAAAGAAAAATGGAGAAACGGAAGAATCGTTAAGGTGATCGTTAAGTTTATGGTAGAGCGTGAGATGTGGATGGGCAATTAGATGCTCACTGAGCACCAGTGAGCAGTTGATCTTTTGCACCGGGGCTTTTCACAAAGTGCGCATTCAACTATCTTAAAAGTGCGCTGATTAAAAATGGGACATAAACTGAAAATGTGGATAACGACGAGACACCGTTTCCAGCAGCAACGAGTCTCGCCTTCGATTGATTGCAATTATTATTTCAGAGAAGACAGGGGAGATGAATAATTCTCTGTACTCGACCAATTGAATTCTATTGAGGAAGGACAGGTCAAATTGGCGAGAATCGACAGTCGGTATCCTTTCAAGCCTCGAGGCAAGTCACATTTGCAATACCACGATTACCGCTTCTACCGGGAAAAATTGTGTTTCAACCAAAGAGATGAAAAAAGAATTATCTCGAAGGGGTAATTGATCACCGCAATTTGAGCTATCTTGTGCCTCTCAATGCCGGATGAAAATCCACTGAAGACCAACGGCGTCCACTTATCATTAAGCTGCATCTTCGAGCATCGAAGAAATAAAGGAAAAAAAAAGGAGAGTATAGTTGAGGGTAATTGTTTCCTCTGGTTTATAGTTTTATTCCGACTCAAAGTGCACGATGATATCTCGACTCGTTTTATACTCCTCGGGGCGATATTGTGCCTCCCTATTTCACTTTTTTTTTTCCACATCTTCAGTTCGTCGGCACAAATGATTATTTCACCTGTGCGGAGTAGCTAATCGAATTTTTATAGAAGAAAAACAAGCATCGGAAGACAGGTAGCCATTTTAACGGTGAATCAGTTTGGAGTTTAAAATTGTAGACAGGCTTGGAATTATCAAGCGTCTTGGCCCTCTCCATGATATGGAAATACTTGGCTCCGTAATAACAGTTCATCCGGTGAACGTTATAAGGTCGCAAGAAAGAGTATTTTTCGCGGAAATTCTCCCTCGAGTATTTTTTTTTTTCAAGATAGCATAGGCTGGCGCGTATTCCTTTCCCTGTAGTTGGAAATTAAGAGTTCCTGCAGGGCGGAATGCACTGGACACGCGGGCCTATCGTTTAAGCCGGATCTCCATGCGAGATTGGTGCCCTCAGGTGGGTTAGTATGTAGTTCGCTTCGTGAAAAAGGCGGACCTCTTATAAAACCCAAAGGCCCCATTACAAACCGCTACGAAGTTTGCTCCAACGTTATATATGATAAAAATACCTCTCGCCAAAATGGCGGAACTTTTAATCTGCCATTAAACAATAATCAACCGTTGTAAGATTAAAGTTTAGATTCAATGAATATTTTGATTGTACACTGTATTTATTTCTCTTTTCATCCTTCGTCATGTGGTGCTTTGGTCAAGTACGCGATTGAAAAAAATTTATTTAAAATCCAAGCTATATACATCTGTCGATGAGGTATCGGCGTGATAAGACCTGGGCGGACCAAATTGTTGTTTATCCAATACTCAAGGAATTGTTTCGAGTATTAACAGGCCCATTACCGTCGAATAAAATTTGTTCTGTCACATAATAAAATGGAAACGGATATATTGGACATATAGTGAGTGAATTCATTGAATTCTGTTGACTAATTTAACCCCGCAGCATCTGAAAAGAAGTGTGGCACATATTCTTGACCCTAAGGGGTGTGACGAGGGCGTGTAGGGTGGCACAGCTGCCCCCGTGGTCTGCACGCGTCGATCACATGCCTTCGTTTCAAGAAAAAGCGCACATACATCAAACAAAAAAAAAATACATTTTACCATCGCATTTGCACAGTGGAAAATTTCCACCGGAAGCATCCGCGAAACCAGAGCTCCTTTTTCATTCTTCCTGTCACTCGATTCCCACCGCTCCACCCCTTGAGCCATTTCTCTTTCCTGCCTCAACGGCAATACATATTCCTCATTTTAAAATTCCATTATGCCGACTTCAAGACGTATCGTTATTCACTAGTATGATCCTGTCGTTTATTATTCAGGCGTCAGAAAAGGTCGACTGGATTATCGGTGGGTGTTGTAGCTACTGAATTGACACTCATGGTGCAAGGGTGTGCTGGCACCTCCTTGACACGAGCCCCATTTCTTTCAGGGGCCATACGTCATTTGACTCATTGTGCTGGTGACTGTCACATGCTCTAATGAATGAACATTTGTCATAAGCAGATTGTCAATGAAGTTGGACAAAGTTCGGAAGTCGTCAGATTTAAAAGGACACATCATTAATTATTGACTGAATGCGAAATCAATCCTATCATTTGTATTCGGAAGTTACCCTATTTGGCAGATGATATCCACGTGATATATATTTTTCAACGTGCAATTACCAACGATCGTGCAAAAAATTTTGTAATTACGGGAATTATGACCATTGATACAACGGTATCTGATTTTATCGCGAAAATGATCACCTACGCCTTTTGCAAACACGTGCGATTTTGCCCTATCGACAGATGTTTCTGACAGGATTTCTAATGACATGAAATCCGTGGACCTTGAGTGAATTTGGTGGGCGAAGGGTATGGTAAGGAGGGCTTGTATGTTTTTTTTCGGAGGGGGTGGCTAATGTCATAAATCACAGAGATAATTGAGTATTACAAGGTTGTGATGCTGGATTATTTGAAGAGATCACTCGAAATTTATTTACTTGATTACCCAGAGGATTTTTGGGCACGTGTGGAGGATCATGGTCGATAATGATCGGCGGCTTGCGGTAAGGTTATACCGATTTCCTGCAAGATCTTTTGGACACTCCATCGGCACCCACGCCCATCCTCGTTTTAACGGTTCCGAGAGTCTTTACAATATTATTGTATGGCTTCCTGTTCCCATTCGATGTTAACTAGCAACTCGTGTTACTGGGTAGTTGAATAAAAGAGGCTAGGAAAAATCGGTGACAATGACAGCGAGAGTAGGCGGTGTCGACCGGAACTGACATTGCAACAAAACTGATCTTTTCGAATCTGGTGCGGAAAATTTTTTGAAAGAAAACAAATAAAAATTGTGATCCGAGGAAGGATGGGTTCTCCTTTGAAGTAAGGCGCATGGAATTGGGCCAGGTCTCTGGGGTATTTGGTGAAATTTTTCCAAAAAGAAAATGGGATTTTAATGGAAGAGAGAAGAAGGATGTGGAGAGTGGACAATTGAATGAGATGATATATGCCAAAGTTGCCAGAATTCGTGTATCTTTTTTTCTCTCGTTCTCATTGTTAGAACCACATCCACCCACCGAACTAATGGACTCTTATCGATAAATCATTGCCATGAATGTTTTTCTGAGGAAATTTATGGCAAATGATTGCTGGACAAGACTCCCGCCTTTCGTGATATCTTGAAAAAAAAAAAAATCATAAATACATCTCAACTGAGAGTTGCATTGGAGAAAAGTTGGAGGAGATCTCGAGCGCCGGGTATATCCTCAGTGGGAGTAGTTCTTGCTGGGGTTATTCGAAAGGTTGGTATATAACCGTGCAAAACAGTCGTAAATCACAACGGTGAAACGTAAAACGTCGGCCTTTTGCGATAATATTTTCTTAACACCTCGTCAAGGGGTGGAACGATGGAGTGGCTTTTGGCTGTGAGAGATTGGTGGGAAGGTTAAATTTACTGTGTGGCTATTTCTTGACCTTCGTTAAGAGGCAGTTGATATTTCCAGGAGTGAAACTCATGTGTTTCCCTTCATTAAAAGGAAAATATTTTCTTTTGCAGATATATCACATTTTTTTTCGTCTCAATTATTAAATGACATTGTTAATAAAAAAAAAAAACAAAATACAGTTTCATCGACAATGGAAGCGGTAAAAGGGATAGGAAAAAAATGATAAAAGGGCCTTGACGATGCCGAAGAGAATCGTGTAATGAGTTGGGACAGGTCTGGCGCCGGTGGCTTCGTCACGGCCTTATTTCGTCGACCTCGTACTCTTTTTATTTTTTCCCTCCCACTTCCCCCCCTCATTCTGTTACGTTGCTTAAACTCACCTGTCCTTGAACCTGATTTCCCATCCCGCATATTTAAGTTGGATTTCCATCCCTCATTGCTGGCCAACTCAGCGCGACAGCACTTCATGTAGTTAAAATACAACAATTCCGTGCTTTTACTTTTTTTTTTCAATGACCAATTGAAAGAGGTTGAGTAATTTTATTAGTAAGGGTCATCTCCGAGCGGAGATTGGCGCGTTATTGAATTTCAGAGTGAATGAAAAGTTGCATCAAGGAGTGTGACTGGACTGAGAGACGTGGGTTCGACTTGCCGGTCTGTTGTCGGGTTGTTTCAATAAAGAATAACGCCAGTAATGACTTTTAATTACTTCATAATAAGACCGTGATGTAGCTGATCTGGCGCCAGAGGTCTTTATCCACTTTGGGTGAAGAAAAAATTTCACTGGGAGTATGATAAATTGCAGTTCATGTTCATAACTTCTGATTTATATTATATCGCGTGCCTTCTCAACGTACAGAGAGAGAAAAAGGGATAAATAAATGATGCGACCAAGACACGAGCTCCGATTGACCATTGGAAGCAACTCATTTAGAAGCTATTCTGGAATTCCAGAGCTATTTAATTCAGGGATTATCCAAGGGGGAATTGGACACGTAAGAAGTGACTAATGCGTCTGTGGCTACCTGAAGGAGCAAAAGGAGCGGTCGAGGTTCAAAGGATTGGCTGGCGCCGTGTCGAGATTTTCAATGCATCCATAACCGCAGCGTCACATATGCATCGTGAGGTTGAAAATCACCAGAGGGGAGAAGATATGGTGCCGACGACCCCGAAATGAGGGATCCAGATAAGAAACCAACTAATTGGCCTACTTGGATTTTTATCGATGGCTCATTCCACTCAGTGGCCTGACCAATTTCGGTACAGTTTGAGATGTGTGTCGAGATTTTTATCGGTACGATTCTTTTAAGCACTTAATCAACATGTTTTACACATGAGTTTTCTCACCTTTCAATAACCATTATTTTATAGAAATCAGTTGATTTTTATTTTTTATTTTGTGCAGCTACATAGATTTTTTTTAGGGGTATGATTTATCAAAAATAATGGAATTTTTCAGTTGTATGTTTAGGGGAAAAATTCTTTCAAATAACAACGTTTGCGAACGTTTCGTTATTTTTTTAAAAGAGAGGATCATATACCTAACAACTGCTTATCGAAACGTGCCACGTAATCCGGGTTCAATACACGCTGAAGATGGTTCCGTGTCCATAATTCTCCATCACATGCTCGTTTATTATTCACAAACTTTTGGTTAGTCCCTACCAACTACTTGTGTCTATGTGCATTGGGGTGGTCGTGTAGAGAATTGTCCTCAACCCATTCATTACTCAAAGCCGATGACTCGTGAAACTCACATACATGGCGAGGAATGAAGTGCAAGAGGAAATCGTTTCACCTGATGGCTAAAATACGAAACCGAGTACAGTATCACCCCACCTCCCGGACCATATCATTACCACTGTTAAATTATATGCGATGGGACCACTCCGTGTATGCTGTTTGAGTTCCCTCATCAATCATTTCCGTAAATTCTCCCCAGAGTCCGGCATGGTTCAACCTTTCATACAGTCAATCGCCGTTGTAATATTGTCACGGAATCGTCAGATACCAAACGTGTATTTACCACCTATTGTGCATGCCAATATTTGCTGTATTGGTGTGTACAAAAATTTGTTCTTTATCGATTTCATGAATTGTTGAACGACAAAGTTAAAAGCGGTGCGAAATGGGGCGCATCAATTTTATCTTCAATAATTCAGGGGGAATTCCGAAAATGATAGCTTACTCGAAAAAATGAAAGACTTCTGGCAAATATTATCCAATCCAAAATTTATTAAAATTTCATTGGAATGAATGTCTCTTTAGGATAAAAGTGAAAACAGAAGTGATCAGAGACCACCGGGATCACAGTTGCCCCGAATGTTTCCCTCATTTTATGAGCCTCGTAAAGTCGGCACTTTTTCATCCACCAAAACGCACCCCACGATCTAATCCAGAGCCATAAAAAGATGGATACGGAGACCACTGTGAGCTCTAATGAGGCGTGTGTGTTTTTGGTTTATGTCCTTTGCAACGGGCTACCGGTCCTCTCCTGAGTTTCCTGTCCTGTATTAATTAGAATCCAGTATAAGGTGAAAATAATGAGTATAATATGAAAAGGTGGATGTTAAAAAAAAAATGGTAAAAATATCAATGAAATATGCGTGAAGCTTTGAATAGTTTGAAGAACGAGTGATTAGAGTGAATGGGATGAAGGGTGGAGTATTATCGACATGAGTATGACAAGGAGTGCACCACCCAATGCCGCCCTGGACCACCTAGGGGTCGTGAGGGGCGGTTGCTGAGGATTAGCTCAACGGTATACGCCTATGCGCGTGCTGAGGCAACTCCCTGGGGGCCTTGACGGTAGCACACACGCGTTATCCACTCAAAGAAGATTGCGCCCTCGCGGCACCCGTGCCACACATACACATGAAAAACCGTGGGGAGAGCCTGCATACTCACCCAGGACCACAATTATCCCGGCGTGAATCGTGGGGTCGTGGGTCCTCGCTCCTTGCTCGTGGGCGTGACAACGCTTCAACTCTCTGTCAAGAGGTACCCAATATATGCCTCAGGGGGAACAAAGTTAATCTACCGGGGGATGAAGAAAAGCTCAGCATTACATTTTCAGGGCAACGAGAGATTTGTATTTGCGTGTAAACGGGCATAAATCGATTTGGGCCCTATACGGGCCATTGGACATAAATGTGGTGATGAAATGTGGAGGAGATATGGATTTTCTATCGAAACATCATAATCCAAGGCTCATTAATATTTATTAATGACGTAGCATTAGTGGAATTTCATCGGGATAATTTTGAAATTTAAGGAAAATTTTTTCTGATGGAATTGAATTTTTTAATAATTGCTAAGAGTTGTCGGTTTTGAACAAAGGAAAATTCCTCTGGTCTCTGATACCTAAAGAAAGGCGCGCTCCACCCACAACCGCTGTTATTACCACCATTTTTTCTCTCCTCATTTCACCGACAAAAGAGAAAAAATGGTAATAAATTTGGGAGACTACAGTTGTTATTGCCTGACTGTCTCTCTGATCATGATAAACATCGTTTTCCCTCATTTTTGGAGAATCTGTGGGCGGAAGGCGGAGATGGGGCAGTTAACAGGGGCCACCTGTCAGATTGAGGAAATATTCGATGGTTCCTTTAATTTTCGACATCTGGATTGAGTTTTTCTGATTTTGCAATGTGTTAATGGCGTATCACGTGTTGGAAGGGCGTATCGACATTTTTGAAAAAGTGTAAAGGTGTGCTGGAGATAGGTTTGGAGTATCACAGATGGTGGAGGCATTGTTCTGGGACCTTATGGGGTTTAACCGGAGACTAACAAACGAATGGACGTCATCTGGTGAGATAGAGCACTGACATGCAGATGGGATGTGAAGCCCCATAGACTTCCGCTCAATTACCTAAGCCTTTCGATCATCCTCATCACTCTCATGTTGTCTCATCAATCATACACTAATACTACAAATTTCTTACCTGCAATATTTTTTATGATCTGAATAAATGAACAGTTTTTTTTTTAATTTTTCAGTGCATTTTTCAATCACTTGACAATATTGAATCGGTATTGAAGGGTTTTATACCCGCAAGGTCTGAGTACTCTCAATCCCCCAAAAAACGGTCATAACGAATTCTCTCCAGTCACCCATTCACACAATATCACGCTCCCGTAATCGGATCCGCGTTTCTCCCCATATCTCCGTGGACCGGACCTATTCAATCGCACCATAACCAGCTGTTTCCGGTGGGCGTTGACAACAAAATGAAAAAAAAAAAACGGGTTTTGCGATTATTATTTTTCCTTGCGCCAACGTCTCAATTCGGGTCACCGATTGTTCGAGGTCTACAGGGGTAAATGAAAAAGAAAACCATGTAGAAGAGGAAGATGAGGTGAAAAAAAAAATGATTATAGAAAAAGTTGGTCGCGAGGCGACTCTATCTCAGGGGCGTAACTCCGGGTGCCCCTCTGTCAGGGGAACACGGTGAGGGGGTCGTGAGGGAAATCTACGGATGGGTCTGCACTATCGAATTATCGTCGCAGGAGGTAAAGCCTCGATGATGAATAAAGGGAAAAATTAAAGTGTATAAAATAAAAGATGATTACTTCTCGGGTTTCCATCCCAACAGCACGTGCTCCCCCCTGAGTCGATCCATTATAACTTTTGCAAAACTATTACGTCGGTGTTTAACTCGGAGGCAGGGATTTCGAGCCTATCCAATGATATTTCCACTGGTAAAAGTTATCAGAATTATTTGAAGAATCATTTTCATGAATCAAGGTATGCTGCGAAAAATGGTCATCCTTTTCGTTACACCCGAATTTTTTTTTTCAGGGAAAAAGGAAAGGAAAAATTCAAGAGAGTGAGAATTGAGACGAATGAGTATGATAATTACTGTAATCACGTAGTGGGTAGGTGGACAGGTTGACAGAGAGAGTCATCATTGCCTGAAAAAAATCACCACGATGAAATTACCTCCACTCGGTGGTCCATTACAATTTAATTTGTTGCATTATTATAGCTATAATTGCATATCAACTTAATGCTCTGCCTCTGTGTCCATAAAAAATTATCTGATAAGATTTATTAGACCTATCTGCAATGAATAAAGGAATTAGGAAATAATTATCAGTTTGATGAGAATAATGAGTTTGAAAATAACGTTTTACGACGTGACAAATTAAAAGTTAACTGAGCGATAATTTTCTTATTACCCTCAGTTACATATTTATTTCCACTCCTCCCACATACCCTTCGTCAAATTCCATCACAAGCCCGTGCAATGCCGGAATATTCTTATCTCGCCCCCCCTCTCTTTTTTGTTATTCTTATGAACGCTCGCAGGTTTTAGTTCCGCCTCTCGGTTTGTTATTGGCCGGGACCAAGTTACGCCTACTCACCTGCGCAACTCCAGCTACTTCCACAGTGGGATGTCCTTACCTGCTGCGCAGGTGACGTCATACGTGTAAGTCACGCATGGATTTCAGTACAGGTAAAAATTGTGCATTGAAATTGTACTTATGTTACCGTGAAAAAAAATTGATGTAACCAACACTACGAGAAAAAAATAAAAGAGGAAAATAATTGGAATGTATTGAAGAATAATTACTCAAATAATTAACTATTAAATGATAATGACTATTTGGCGCGAATATGAGCCCGTGTATATATAGACACGTGCAAATGACGGAGAAAGAAAGTGAAAAAATTGAAATTACAGGTGAAAATAAATGGCGTCAGCCTAGTATATGAAAATTCATGAGCTCTCATCCCCTTTCTTCGCCTATCCATTTTCTACCGAGTTAAAGGCAACGTTGATATCCATATTCAGAAAATGGCGTCGTTTAACATTAAATGACGTTCATTATATGCGCGTTGCATAGGTGCATATATATACCGGGTTTTTTTTTACGTGCGTATTACTTTGAGGAATACAGGCTGAGCCTATGTGTGAGCTTTCTCGTGGTAAGGAAAAAAAATTAGGAAAGCCGAAGTAGCACACAAGTTAGCCACATTGCATTGCTGGTTAGCATGCAACCGAGCCTTATACCCAATGCCGCTATCATTTCCCGCCGTTTCATTTCAAGGGGTGTCACCGTATACAGTAATTTGGAGAAATGACTGATTGGTAATCAGGATTGTCATTAAATTCATTATTCATATGAAGGATGAATTACAGTGAGGGATATTCACCTGATTAATGCCATTGTGCAATGAATTAATGGAAGTCAATCTTGTACTGAAATTTTAATTTGAGAGGAAAAATAAAAATCAAGGGAATTGGTTGATTTTTCAATAATAAATCCTACAGTAATTGAATAAAACAATTGAAACGCACTCCGGTAAATGCATGATGAAGTTAACTTTTTATAAACGATTCACTACAATTGATTCGATAACAAATAATCAATACTCATGTAGCTAGACTGCACTCATGACTCGCTGTTTCTCTATAGCCGGAAAATACTCGGCGAATCATTTAATGATTTATATGGTGTACATAGCGATCAGGTGACGTTTCCCACATGCATCATTGATCATTGATTTTACCGGACGGAGAAAAAAGAGTTGCACTGAGTTGGGAATATTTCATAGGATCTCGTCACTTAGTGCCAGCAAGGAATGAATTGATGCACTGGTAGAATAATTCGTTTCGTTTAAGGGACTTTTTTTTCGGGATATTTACGGGTTGATGGAAAGAGTGATGAGTATATTTATGACGATTTAAAAGGTGATAGAGAAGTGTCAGAACACGCGAGATTGATACTGTAACCTATGTAAATATTGACGATGAGGAGTTGATAGCGTTATTGGATATCTCCCATGGGGTATAGCATCATGAAAGGGTGGCTTTTTCATCCCTCAACGATTTTCACTGGGTTTCTGTAGGGAGGCTCACACCCATTGTGGCAATGTTCACTCGAGCAAATGCACATCGCCAGGGCTCCTGGGTTTTATTCGTTCTAGTCGACACGTTATAGTTTGAGCTTGCTGTCCTCGTGCGCACATTTTGACATCCTGCAGTGCGTTTTATTTACATATCAAAGTGACGGATCTTCTCCAGGGGCGCATACACACAAACATAATGCCAGATTTTTTGCCTTTCTTGTACGGTACATGGTGTGTGTGCGTGTGTGAAAAGTAGTAATCCTACTGAATGCTCCGTTTTTAGATTTAAGGGTATTTGGATCAAGGCTAATGGAGCATGCCACGTGGGGAGGAAATTTGAATTTTTATAGATGTGAGGAAAATTCTAGGAAACAATGATTCCCTCTGCATTTGGCCACTATTTTCGAAAATGGAGACTGGAAAAGTGAAAAATTTGACGATTCGTTTATTGGCACTATTACTGAATATTCGTAGGTGAATAAATTGAAAGTGATTCGACGTTCTTAAAGCATTGAAGGACTAATCGCTCAATGATCGAGTGGCGAAGTCTTGTCATTGAAGGGGATATCGATCATAATCCCAGTAAATTTGTCAACATCGTGAGAGATGATGGCCTGATTAGCCATGGGTGTATACAATGTACTGACAGTGGGGTAGTTGAAAGCCAGTTTCCCCCGATAATTCCCACGTCATTGAGGCATGGATGTTACAATAGAAGTCGACTGCCTTGTGAATCCTGCACACGCGTATCCAAATCCTTACTGAAGACACGTCCAATTTTACTGTCGATTCGCAAGTAAAAAATTGATAAATCAATAAGAGTTGATATTGGAAATACAATTCCATATTTTACCAAAAATCAACGCGCTTGCTGAATGGCCGAAAAACTCTTGAATTACACCAGGCTAATTCGGAGAGTAACGTGTGATGAAAGGACATCCTCCCCCCCGTCGTTCCCTGATGTTTCCCTTTTTTTTCCCCCCCATTCAGAGCTACTTGGGGAAATGATGGATCTGGGTGAATGAAAACCCTGGGGTCTCGAGATCTCAACAAAAAAAAACAAGAGAAAAAAAGCGTGATTCAGAAATTTGTCGTTGAGAACATAATACATAGATGTACATGTAGTTAGCCGTAATGTCTGAAATTAGAAAGCAGCATTGTGCGTGATAGCTGCACACGAATGTTTATTATTTCACGTGCAATTAAATTCCCTTCCTGTCTATTCATCCACTGAAGAAAAAACACGAAAATCAAAACAATAATCCTGTGAATTCCCACTGCGTCATTTTTTTAAATTTGAGCATGAAACGACTCATTGTCGGTATTTTACATTTGCTTTCCACAATGAAAATTTCCATAATGGAAAAATAGCTGGTTCATCCCACGAAATCAACGACAAATGAATTAATTATGCGTTTAAATATCAAGGAATAATTCGATGAAGAGACTTAAGGTTGATTCGAATTTTTGAAAAAATTTTCCAAGCGCGTTTTGTTCAAAAAATTAAAAAATTAAAAATCACGCCCCGAAGGCTAACTCACCCTCATTACGAATCGCCGGTCGCTCCGTAACTCAGATCCGTTCACCTTTTCCCGGAATATTCATTATTGCGTGAAGGGTGAATTTTTGAAAAAAATTTCCAAGTGCCATTTGGTGAAAAAATTAAAAAAATTAAAAATCACGCCCCGAGGGCTAACTCACCCTCATTACGAATCGCCGGTCGCTCCGCAACTCAGATCCGTTCACCTTTTCCCGGAATATTCATTATTGCGTGAGGGGTGAATTTTTGAAAAAAATTTTCTGAAAAGTTTTCCAGACATTTTTGGAAAATTTGAAAAAAATATTCCGATTGCAATTTTTTCTTACCCAGGCATGACGATTGCTTCACTCAGGTACGATGGTGACCATTTGCATATACGATTATAGGCCTGCGGTCCGGCTGGAGAGAAAAATCATGTATTCCCGCGCCAGCAGGTCGACGTATTGATAAAACAAAAAATCCTACAAGAAAATGAAAAAGTTTCAACAACAGACCTCAAGAGGTTGCCCCGACGTTCATAAAATTGAATTGACGCACTTGGCGATTAATTTTCTCTTGATTTTCAACGAAATTGAAAGGAACAATTCATTTTGCAAATTGTTATGGCAGCATTGCGTGTCTTTCTGCCCCCCACCCAGTCAGTTTCCATCTACACAAGTCAATCGTACGTAGTTTGTATGCATCAACAAATGACTCTGGTGAATTACAAGCCATACCGTGGCTTGCTGCAGCCGGATCTAATAAATGACCATTAATATCAACGATACATGTCATATACGTGCATATCCGCCGGAACTGACTAACGCAAATGCTTGACATTTACCTCCCCCTATTTTACCAAAACGTTATTTATCGCATAATTCATATGCAAATGATATTTCCATGTGTACCACTGTGTGGGCATTTAGTGGAACTCGGAGATTTATTGAAACGATCGGAATTACGATAAAGAACATAGATCCGTAAAATGAACAATTAACAATTAAATTCAACCAATAAAAATAATAATATCGCAATGATTCGTGCCAAGGATACATCGAAGTACTAGCACAGTCGCCTCTCAGTCCCTGATTTTCAATTTGAAAAAATCATTGCAGATAAAAATTCCTCTGTAATAAAAAGGTGATTGACGAGGAAGTGCAGCTTGGCTGCATCACGTAGAAAAAGGCTAGAGTCAAATGTATCTCATGCACGCGATGAAGTTAAGTGATCTGAAGATGATAGACGTGGTGAAGTACACCTGTATGTGGCTTTCTATTTGCCCCAATGAATGCTCTGGTGCATAATGACGAGAACGATGATCCAGCCAGAGGGATTGGAATATTCGTGGAGCCTATGATGGTTAATGTCTGAGGTCGAATGTGAGGTAGGCCGATCAATCATGTCGAACGGGGTTATGATGGCTCGTAGCAATTACACCGATGATTGGCCGTGAGCAAATTTCAATTACCCATCTGGCTTGCTAAATCACCCCCACTCACGTTCATTTTCGTTAGGATCAATTTCAATGGCTGCTACCTCCAGTTCACCATGGAGGTAGGAAATTAGGCTTGCCATGTGCAATGAGACAATTGATTTTGCCGGAGTCATTTCGCCGTTTGTTACTTCGTTTTGGTTATTTTCCGCAGTGAATGGATGCATTGTAATCATTTTTTCAGTCTTGATGCCACGAGAAGGATCTCAGAGAGAGTTCATGTCAATATTGAAATAAATTTTTCAAGCCATCCTTGAGGTATTTCATATAATTTTTTATTTAGTCTCATTCTAGTTGGTATATTGGCATGCTCGAAGGCAATTCCTACATCAGTTGGATTTGCTCCGAATAAAATGGGAATTGAATCACGTCACCACGGCATCCTAGAGGATCAAACGTGGACTGCGATATTATTGGTGAAATTGAATGTACTGGAGATGTCAACCTGGTCAGAGAACTGGAGATAGATACGGTGTGACCAAAGGCTGCGGCAGAGATCAAAAGAAAGTTGGAGGTTGTGGCTCGTGCGAGTC
This sequence comes from Fopius arisanus, assembly GCF_000806365.1. Classification (NCBI taxonomy): domain Eukaryota; kingdom Metazoa; phylum Arthropoda; class Insecta; order Hymenoptera; family Braconidae; genus Fopius; species Fopius arisanus. The sequence continues at coordinate 603,291 of NW_011887805.1, read as the reverse complement.
CATCATGAAAGCTTTCCACGAGCCATGAGCCATGAGCGGAGAATCTTATGGCTTTGAATCAAAGACGTGACGCGGGCGAGGCGATTTATTTGCCATTGGCCGATCCTCATTTCCTCGGCACGTGATGCCGACAAAATATCATCTCCTTCAAATCTTTCCGTAACAAACAGAATTGTTTATTTATTTCTCATTAATGCAGCAATAGCAGCAGTTGTTGTGGACTCGCATGAAATCCCCCAAGTTCAGTGGGTAGTTTGGCATTGCTTGACGTAATGAGAGTAATGATGATTTTAATGATGAATTTTTGAATTGTCAAGTTGAGGGGGCGGATAAATGGTTAACGGTTCATCCCTTGGAATGACGGAGTGGCGAAATTTAAAGGGGAGGTGGGGATGAGTTGTAGCGGTCACGTTGAAGATTTGCCCGGTCGTACTCTCCGCCTATCCACGCGACTCTTCGGCACCGAGAAACTCCTCGGCTACGAGGCCTGTAATTCACGTGATGAGGCCGCGCGCGACATCACCAACAGACTAATGCGAATACTATTCCAATCAACATATTTCAAACCGCTATTGTATTGAGCCTTTATATTTCATTCTATACTGCTCACCATTTTCTGCCCCTCAAATAAATAATACCATTGAATTTTCATGACTTCGGTGGCATATTTCAGTTGGTTAATAGGATATTTAATTTCTCATCGTCCGTAAAAATTTTATTATATTAATTATAAGAATTTTTTTTTATTGTTGGTGTGTATCTTGAAACTTTGGACGACAAGTGCCGCCATCTGGTTGCGGCCGTAGACGTGGAAGAAGTAGAGAGAAGTTTAAAGGTATCCGACAAGAAATTGCTCCTCGGTGGCTTGGCGATGTGGGTGCAATTGCTTGGGGAATGTTAATCGCCGAGGAGATACCCAAACCGTCCAGTGTGGTCCGCCAAATTATATTTTCTTTCGTCTCTGAAAAATTCACATTGCATTAAGGTCGTCCCCAGTATATCTCGTGGAAGTACCGTCGATTTACTTTCCAACAATGTGCGATTAAAATACATAAGGAATAAATTTTTATCACGTATTCTCTTCTGGGAATAAATTGTGTAATGGAACGTAACCGCATCAAACGGAGGATAAATTTTTATAGGGTTTTGTAGGTTTGCTGTTGAAAAATGCATTCTCGGGTAAAAATTTTTTCATGGCGCTAACGAGAATCGTTTTAACGTCGATTAAGCCTCACCTTGGCGGTGCAAAGAGTGACCCCCGCGGATGGTCCATTGGTTGCAGAAGGAACCCTCGGAGAATTGGTAAGAGCAACGAACCAATTTCCGCAGATTGGTCCAGGCCTTCTTTTTTTCAAGTCGAGCATTAAAAAATAAAAGAAAGCTGTAACCCATGGAGGAAGGTTTAGCAGGGAGACTGATGGCGCGTCGCTCTTACCCCAAATTGTGTAAATTTGCTGGGATAACTATTTATCTTTATGACTCCGCGCCAACGACGAATTTCGTGCCAACATTTGGCCTCGACAGGTTGAGAATTTTTCGCGCATCTTTTTACTTCACATTCTTACTCAATTCTCGAATTTTTTGGCTTAAAAAGAGGAACTGGTGGCGATGAAATTGTGATGGTTCCTAGAGAAGCCCAAGGGCAGTCGTAAAAATCGTCGAGCCATTTGTTTTTTTCTCATAATTTCTTTTTACGACAGAAAACATTTTGGATACATATAAAAATTGGGAGTGCCGGCCATTTTTCGACTGTTTCCTTCCGGGAATTTAGCGAGAGTCTGAGATGTTCACTGTCCAGAGGCACGTGACCAATTTGTCAGAGAAGAATTGCGACAATAAACTGACAAAGTGAGGAATCGACTTGACTGGGGAGAGACATGATATTGAACGTTGAAAAAATAGCGCACATCAGCCCTAGAATCTAGTCCCCTACGGATGTATTAGATTTTATGGTCAATCCCAAGTGAAAGCGGAAATGGACTAGCTATTGGAGAGAAAATTTTTCTACATTATAGCCGGTTACTTTACGTGGTTTTTGTTGGTGAAATTACTAGGGTTTTCGGTTGATTTTCGGTTCATCGCCTCAAGCGGACACTCATACTGAAATAATTGAACAATTTTTCCAATGCCTTTCCAATGCCCCAAAACGAAATATCACCGTAAAATCGATAAAAAATGGGACTGAGGGAAAAGTTTGAGGAAGTGGTGTATTGACTTGCTAAAACAAAAAGATGAAATATAAGAAATTACACGGGGGTCAGAAGTGGTAGGCTCAAAGGTTAGGTATATAATACAGAATGAAAGACAAACACATGGGGTGAGATTGTAGCCCTAAACGGCCCCTCGAGTTTAGTTACACTCTGGAGGCTGAAGCTAAAGGGAAGCCCAAGCAGGAAGAAAAAATAGTAGAGAGCCTGGAGTAAACTACCCAACGAATTGGAGTATCGGAACGAATGATATTTATCGAGCGGTTAAAATTTTCCACTATACTCTCAAATCCCAAGGGTGGTCCATGCCTCTCTGACCGGGATGTATATCAATAAATAATACCCGAGAGGCGATTATAAAGTGAAAATAAGACCAGTTTTTGGGTAATGGACTCGGGGGAAAAATTGATCAATATTCCATAATGCCCGATAAATCTGAAAATAAATCGATGGTTGTCCTCGCTATTGAGATAATAATTTCGAAGAACCGATCGCATCATTATCGTAATAATTTTCCATCTCACCTACCATCTCACGATATTTCCCATGAATCCGCATCCCCATTCTCCATTAGTATATCCCCGTTTATACATACCGAAATGTATGAATGGTCCTTTCGGTTTCTTTTACCATTCCCGTCGAGTTTCTTGCAGGTTGCACCCCGCTGAGAAAAGCCATGGGGCTGTTTTACACAGGTTGCTACACAGGCACTGATCTATCGACATCCGATACTAATTGCCCTGGTTTCAGTCCTCTCAGGTGTCCTTTATTGCCTCTATACATTGGTGAAAAAAAAAAAAATATTGGAATGAGAAAATTCCCGTGCTCCTCTCCAGTTTCGATCCAGCCAATTAATGATTGAGTGTTACCATGGCGATGCGCATACATGTTATGCGACACCACTCTCATTTTTCCGGCTTTTCTATGCTGAACCCCTTTCACGTTTTTTTTTTCTTTTGAGGATTAATACCTGAAATGAGAATCTGCTATTTGAATTTTTTGTTAGCATGGTACAGATCGAATTTCGAATTTCGAATTTCGAATTTCGAATTTCCGCGAACAAGTCGTACTGGAATTAAAAAATTCACGGTGTACAATGAAATATCCAGTAATGAAAGTATCTTATCTTAAAGATTAATTTTTTATGACTCGATCAGGGAAATCACAAATGAAAAGCCATTTTGTTTGGGAAACCACAAGCAATAACTGTGAACATTATTTGCTCGAGAATGTGTCAAATAAAAAATAATAAAAAAGGGGGTAAAAATGTAGTAGTTAATAAGCGCCATTCACACTTCCAGAAACAATTATTTGGGGTTTTCGTTTGGCATTCCAGTGGGAGCATACATTAGACGAACGTGCGGATATGCCATAAATACTCAGTGCAGTATATCTCTTTCCCGCTGGTTAACGCCCAGAGCACATGCTGTCGAGTACACACGCGCTATGAGCTTCCGAGACATCCAAAACTACTTGGGGTTATGAGTCTATTCTCTCTTATTTTCTGAAACTTCTGTGGTCGAAATCGATGGAGACATTCCTGGAGTACTCATCAGCCGAGAAAATTTCAGTGTGTCGACCTTGTGTTCTTGATGTATTACACATTCGAATACGCCTAACTCTAGTTAGGTGACAGCCTATCCATTCAAATAGCTGTTACAATTTTTAGTTTACCGATTTCGACATCAAAAAATTTTAGAGTCAGTGTATTACATATTTGAAAAAATGACCGATATGTGTAATTGAATAATATACGAATCCACTTAATATTATCCCTTGACAATCGTTCGTTTCATTAAGATTGCAATGGTAGTGAAGTAAGAAAGAAGAAGAGTGTTGATTTCAGCCAATCCATCAATTACCTTTTAGTAAAAATTCCGTAAAGGGCCATAAAGTGCAGATGGACCAGAAAGATCCTCTACACTTCCTCCTGACGTAGCCTCAGCCATAAAACAAATCCCAACCCGTCGACAGAAATTTCACACACACGTGTGTCCCCTGTATATTCCCGTGTCTTTCTTTTCCTCCTGGGCGTTACACGGGACTTTATCGCCCCGTGAACTCGTAACTCTTGCGTACGAGTTTTACGAACGAATTGTCGCCGGAAAGAAAACAGAACGCTTCAGGTCTGCCTTTATTTTTATTTTCGCTGGAATTTCTTGGGCTATAAATTGTTCTGGTCATTGCGAGCCCAGTAATTCCATCTTTACATAGATCCGTAGCCGTTCATACAAAAAGGGATATCCCTTGTGTGCGTTCACAATTTTCGAGATATCGGCACTTTCATCACTTCCGCCCATGATTGCTGAATCTGAAAATTTTTTTGGTTGAGACGTTGTTTGGAGATGATCCTGACTGAATCTCTGAATGATCGACATCGACAAAAAGGCAATCGAATTCAAAGAAAATTGTAAATTTTACGGTTCAGTCTTTTTCATTCTTCTGAAGGTTTCTCGGTTCACCGTTGAACAATGGCAAAAGGGATGCCCCGAATTCCCTTACCCGCGTGCGAAGAATCACACAATTCCTGACACATGAATTTTTACAGTAGCATTGAGAGTGACCCCAGAAACTCCACCCAGAAAGACCAGGTCCTCATTTGTCATCGAGCCGCATTGTGGTCGCGCCTTCTTCTCCATTTTTTTTCTCAGATGAAAAAAAAAAATACTAATGCTTGCTGTTAAACCGAGAAAACCAAAGTGATCATTGTCATTGGTTTTGTTGGATATTGTACTTGATTTATGCATTTCTTTTCATACCTCACTGACAAATGAATAAATAGGGGGTTGTAAAGACGTGTGCTACTAGCCTAGATGGAATGAGGAAAACATCTGCCTTTGGATTTATCAATTACCAAGTGAACAATAAATATTCTATTTTCAATGAATTTTCATAATTAAAGCAAATTTTTTCCTCTCACCCATCCCTCGGTTTCTTCGTACAATAATGAAATCATCAGAAATAATGGCTGGGGTAAATAATATTTTAATGATATTTCGTCTTCGCTTTCACCAGTTTTTCCCACAATTTCATTCTGAAAACCGTGCGAGAATTGTAAACGAAAAAACATTGTGGTCTTCAAACTTTCCATACCTCGAACTGTTATTATCGGTTCGGGCACATGTGGGACAGCAATTCCGAAAAAACACTTTCAGTATTATTGACGTGTATCAAACAGCGCCAATATAGCCGCAGGCGAATGAAGTCTCTTCCATCTGTTGGTTTTCTTCTGCTCCCTTTTCGTGAGATAAAATAAAATTTCTCGCTTGAAGAAACGTTAGAATGAATTTTTCAAAAGGGGAATAATAGGAAAACAAGAATGGACAAAATGTCACAAACTCTGCCAACGATCTTTCCTTTACCCTTTGGCAGTTTAAATTTTAACTTCTGTCGATGTTAAAAATAGTAAAAGATTGCGAGATTATAGGGTATTGTGATGAATCGATAAGCACTGTAGAGACTCTAACACTCGTTATTTTGGTCTCAATTCATGCGTATCGACGCTTTACTCATCGGAGAAAGTGGGGAGGTAAGGGTAAGTGTAAGGGGTCCTGGTGTTCTCGTTTACGTTATTTATATGGAGAAAAGTCGCGGCGGAGTGAGGAATGCCCCAGTGCCACCCCGACCCACCTGGGGGCGGAATCGCCTACGCCCTTGCCGCCCGAGGGCGTATGGGGGCCGACACACTTTGATGCAACTCTTCCTCTTATCGATCAATTTCAATGATGATATTGAAAGAAAAAAATTGTCTCCTCCTCACGAGCCCTACACTGAGAAAAAAAAAATTCTCTCCAGAAGTGCGTCTTTGCTTGCATTAAAAAAAACACCGACAGTGAAAAATATCTCTAACGAGTTATCTTATTTGATTGTTCACTAGTTTCTTGTGTTGGCATCCGGTTGTGCATTGAACATTGAACATTGAACACTGAGCCCTATAGATAGGTAATGAACGGCGGTGCATTGTGTGTCGCGGGTACATTGTAGGGGTATCGTATGATTTCCCGTATGTCATAGGATGGTCGAAGGGTAGTAAGGGCCCCACATGGATCTCTTAAATAGAAAAGCCCCATGTGCGATGTGTTTGGGCGTGGTGGTGGGACTCACTCCCAGGTGCTGCTGGAGTTCTCGCGTTCATACACTCCAACGGGGACAATAATAACGCTCAATGTAGGTACGACAACGCACTGGCACGCCCAGGCTTCTACCTTCAACCCCAATATTCACCCATGTACACAGCATGCTACCTTACAACTCTAACTTGTGTTCTTTTTCTCTTCTCATGCTTTATGCCAGATGCATCGATATACATTAAATAACGTACAATGCTACATATTCACAACTATGCTGGGTTACGCCCACCGATTGCCAACCGAATCCCTCCTATTTCTTCGGGAATATTTGTAGGGGTGGATACGCTTGTTTTTCTCCTCTTTCAATCACTATTTTAGCCCATTTAACCGTCACATCTTATGATTTTTTAATCGACCACTAGGTCGCCAAATAGAAATAAGACAAGGAACGGTAGTAGTGAATTTTTCATTTTTTTTTTATCGAATTTTCAAGGAAAACATATGCGATGTGGTTATCCTTCCAGCTGACTATGCAAAACATCTTGACAGGAAGACTTCAGAGCCCTAGTGTATCCTCAATACTCATGACAGACACTGGAGATACGCGTTGAAAGACTGCTGTCCAGCCGCGTATATGGACAATCGATAAAAAAGAAGAAAAATAATACATAGAATGGAAAAAGAAAACGAAGAGCGAATCCACCACAGACCCATTGATACACACACGTGTTCGACCGCAGACTGTATTCACAAAGTACGACTGACCCGGTTTATTTTTTTCTTTCCACTCAATCGTGACGCACAATATCGAGTTCTTTTAATTCTCCAGCTTTGGTCAATATGCCAAGAAAAAATGCTGCCAAAAATTCTTGTATGAAAAACCGCAGGATCGAAGATCCACGCCAATCGAATAAATGAGAGTGAGAAGATAGGGCGTAGAAGGTGCTAGCTATTTCTTCATGCTCACCTTCACGGCGTTCGGTATTTTAATCATAGTAATTTTCACGGAAGTATAAAAATATTATCTTGGCACGTGTCAACCGGGATATCGTATACTTCCGTGTCTTCAATTTTAAACCAATAAAAAAAACGATAATTTCTTCTCAAATTTAAACTACTACTACGAAATATGAATTAATTAATTGCCATGATATGGGATGAATAAATATTCTCACTGGCAAAGCAAAAAAAATTTCCATTCAAAATTTTCAATTTTTTTCTCAGAATTTTCCCTGGGACACACGGTCAGAGAGCTCGACATCCGAAGCATTGTACCGAAACGTGTCATTTCTAGTAATGTAACCGTAAGTACGCACGTAACAATACTTGCTGTAGACGTTTAATTATCATAGAGTAATGTCTAATAACATACATTAGGTGAACGGGTCGCCATATGGGGAACCTTTGTCCGCCATAATAACAGTCGCGCACGGAAAGAGTTGGTTGCACGCGCATGCGTTGAGGACGTCAGAAAAAAAACTCTTCCCTCCTGTCATTCTGATCTTCATACCATTGTTTCATTTATTTTATTGTTATTATTTGACTCGTTTTTTTTTTTGTATATTCTTTACTCCCCTAGAATGTGAATCATACCACTGCGTGCTACTGATTACGGTAATTCAGGCGTTCCTGTTCCGGTATCGAATGCTTAATTATAATCATCGATTTCCATCCGCCACTTCCTTGGTTCCAAGTCGCTAAACTTGACTTTTCCCTTCGAGTTTTTTTTTTAACATTTTTTAGTTATGACTGTGTTATTGTGTTGTATATATGAATGAATTTTTGAATTCCAATGGGCACAAAAATGGATTCAGTTCACTTTTACTCGACATGTGCTTCCCAACGGAAGGTAATATTTTCAAAGGCTTTCATACCATTCTGGAGTGATACTGAAGAGGTCAATTGGATTCAGCGTGTGGTCTGCCTCAAGGTGGTCCTCCAATTCATCAGGACATTGAATAAAGGAGCCTCTCCTCAAGGATCCGAAAGTCCAATTCATTGACTCCGCCACTTTCAATGAGCCACTTCCATGAATCACTTTTTATTTCTTTTCTGCAAATGACAAATATTTGGGTTCTTGTCATTGTTGACAAACACCAACAAAAGAGATTTTGAGTTTTCAAGTGGAGTTAGCAGAAAGGGCACGTGGCGAGAAGGCCGCTCGATATATTTACTTTTTCAAATAGTCCAAAGTCAATACCTGGAGTATTGTGGACGGAGTAAACAGAAAAGTGATCTTTTGGAGTGGAGAGGATGGTGAGGTTCCGAGATGAAATGTCATGGGATTAATCATGGGAAGGGTCCCGGTAAATTATTTAAAATATTTTGTAATTCATATCCTAATAGGAAGAATAAGAGCTTCCTTATTATTGAAAATCATTGAAATACGAGCGGATCAAATCGGCTAACATGGATCGAATTTGTGCATTAAAAATCCACGTGGAGTGAGGGTGGGCGTTATGAATAAACGCATGGTCGCCGTGGGAGCCCCACTGATTTCTATCCCAGGGGCGACGCCCCAGGTTCCCCATCGTACCTACGTTGCAATTTTCTCTGGTAAAACGCATATTTGCTGGGAAAATAGGACTCACCGTACGTGTTGTAACAAACAGATACATTGGTACGAGAGAATCATTGCCATCCAGGGAACCATTTGACTTTATTTAATGCCCCTGAAAAAGTGGGCGTATCACTTTCATTCCCCCAACCATAAAATATGGTAAATTACTTTTCAATTCATCTTTACAGATTACAATATACATTTGTCTCTGTCCTCTGGGCTATGACCAACGCTCTCTTTTTTTTTCATTCTTGGAATTAATGCAATGGGATTATGAAAAACGGTTCTCTATACGACAATGGGAAAATGATGGACAGCAAATCGCCCCTAAGTATGAGGGAAAATGGGGAAAGTTTGCGAACATTGGGGGGAAAATATCGCCGATAGAGGGTTGACCATTCTTCGTACAGATGTGGAGTTACTTGGTTAGGTTTTTTTTTTTTTTTCATGTTCAACTGGAGAAAGGGGGAGTTCACAAATAACAGGAATTATCAGTGCACAAGTGTATGCTCCGTTCAATTTACTGACTTCTCCTCATTTTTTATCATTTTTTTTCCCTTTAGGTTTTTCTCGTGGCTAATAACGTGCCATTTTTAACTGAAGCGAATGGCTAGTTTTTTTACTCTCAGTAGTTTTACATTTAATTGCCATAAAATTCACGTTAACTTTGATTTTGCAACCAAATTTGTCGAGTTTCAAAATATTTCATTGCGAAATTATTCACAAATATTGAAGTAACTGCGGAGTTACCTCAATTCGCGGATTATATTTTTTTTATATGGAATAATAAAAAAAATCCATTTTCTCAGTGATACATCTGTATTAATACTCGTTGGAAAATGATCAATTTTGATGATGGCTTCCTGCGGTACCTGTCGACTAACAGGAATACCAATATCTCGACGGTGAAATGAACATCACGACTCGTTGATAGTGAGACGGTGAGCCCAGTTGCAATGAGGATCACCTCGATAAACTCGTGATCAAATGACAAACGGCCTGGTACCTTTATATGGTAGAGTGCATTTATCTTGAGCAAAGGAATGATTACAGGAGCCTTTGGAATATCTCATCGGGTTATCATTATGCATTAGCCTACGTGGAGACAAGAGGAAACGAGACGATTGAGTTGGAAAGTTGCCTTGAATTATTATTGAATCCCCACTGGGAATAAAAAAAAATAGAATGCCAAGTGAGAACTGAATTTTTTCTTTGGAGTGATCGATGAGAACTTGGGTGAGAGAATAAAATGGTGTGTACGAACCGACGCCTGTGGGTAATGGGTCAACCGTCATAGATTTCGCACTCGATGCCAGAACACATCAGCATCTCGAATCCCTTTCTTTTGACGTGTCCAGCCACTCGAGAAATTCATAGCGCGTGCACCAAAATATCGTCCAAGACAATGGAAATAAAAAACAGCAAGGCAGGTGACGTTCGACAATGGCTGGAGGAGAAAAGAAAATCTCCTTTTTAATTGCCACACAATAGACACCTCGACCACACCTTGCGACTATTGTTCACCGTCATGTTTTCATCATTGAAATCACCATAGGGAAGTGATTGGAATCAATGATATTCTCGTACCGAAAATAATCAACAATGGTGATAGATAAAAAAAAAACAATTCGTGTGCTTCACTTAACATTCATCTCACTCTATTTATCAAATTGTACATAGACGTAATTTAGCTCCTTTTGTTTTCAACGCCGTTTTTTCTCGCCACACCAGTTTTACGGATGAGCGATTACATTGATTCTCAATTAAGCCACGAGATTGAAGGACAATGCTTTAATTTTCAGAATGTACATGTGCGATAAACAATGGTACCCACAATATTTGTAAAATATCACAGCGGGGAGTTTCGTTGTGTACTTATACAGCAGAAACTTCGTCCTTAGCCTCGGGTATTCTCTTTGCATTTTATGATTAGTGCCAGATGTTTCACATGTGGTTTAAAACGCCAATATGCATTTGATTATTTTCAATTTGTTCTTAACTGATATTCTTAAAAGTCTGCAGTACGTATAATTGACAAGTTTGTAATTCTTGTTTATCCGTATGTTTTTCCATTGATGTGGTTTGTTACGAGTTCACCGAGACTCTAGCCACGAAATTACATGTTGTTGAAAGTAGAATTATGAATGATATTTTAGTTCGATGGCGGAGAAACGTAACGATATCAATATTATGATGTAATAAGCCCATAAAATTGTGTTGAATCGTTCAATCCCTGTCTGCATCATATTTTTATTTATCAAAATCAACCGTAAAATAAGCCTCACCCGTCCATTGTGGCAGAGCATCCAAGATTATGATTTAAGTTCATTATGCAGACATCTATTAACCATCGATCCGTCTTCATGGTGGGCGTTTGATGGTGTCTGACGTCTCAAAGTGGGAGGGCCCACCAAGTGACACGACGAAACCAGCCACGGGGTTGACAGTAAATAATCCCCTATTTTTTATCCCATAGATATTCAATAAAGCCAAAAGATCATTAGGTGGTCCCTGAAAGCGGCGGTGGGTGTGGAGCTATGTCTCCTCTTCTCCCATGATATCCGACACTGGACACGTGCTCATTAGGGTGCCCCAACAATGCTTTGGCCGTTTCAATTTTCATCCTCATCTACGAATATCTTCAATATCATGTTCCCTAACTAAATTATAACAAGTACCGTAATTGATTGATAAACGAGTGATTGCTAACGACACGTTTGTTAGCGTTCCTCAATAACGGCGAATTTCTCGTGTACATGGTGAAAATCTGAAAATAACTTGGGGTAACTATTGATTATACATGATTATACATTCCCTTTAGATTCTTGTGATCCCGAGCTTTATCCCTTGTATGATGCTTCTGGACAATTATCAACTCGAGCCGGATAGTATCCGCGATCTCGTTATAAAGTCCCCCTCACCGGTATTTTCGTGAATTTTTAACCAGCTTCTTCGACAACTCCACGAGGGGAAATGAGCTCAAGTCTTGCATAGGGTTGGTTATGGTATATGAATGAGGGGTTAAAGTTTCTGAGAAGCGAGCGTTTAATCACGCCTGGCAATTAGTATGATTCACGGCTGACGTCTCTATCTGCGGCAGGCCACGACCGAGCTCGTTTTCTTTATTCAATTTGTGCCGAGCTACTTCGACGCCTTTAAATTAGCTATTCAGAAATGCCATAGTCACCACACGAAATTGTCCACTTTGTTGTTGCCTCTTTTAATACTATATTTTATCCGCGGTAACTCGGTTGCTCATGATTTTCATGATATTTCAACAGATTTGACATATTTATTGCATCAATTTTTATTTTCTCAGACTGGGAAGGGGGCACGTAAAAATTCATTAATTGACACGAATGAAAAACAAAAAATTAGATTGTAGGAAATTTGAATCCTGGGATGATCACCGGGGCATGCGCGCATCTCTCCCCCTGTTATCCTACAACATATCAATTAACTCTCAGCTCAACTAGTCAAGAGTCAACTTATAATCTCTGTTCTCATTCCTCGCGTGCCGAGTAAATGTACTGCGAAATTATCGAACGATCGTTGTGAATGTTTTCACATTCTCCCCCAAGTGTTTCAACAAGCATGCGCATTGTAAATAATTTTTTCAATGAATTTTTAACCCAGTGTATCCCTCGACAACTGAGCGAGAGAAAAAAAAAAAGAATTTACAGTCACGCACGTTTCGCTAGTCAATTCATAACGACCCAAGATGTCGAGGCAACCGGAAACTGTGGGCTTCTTTCCTCCTTTTTTCTTACTCTCGCATATTTATAATAATTTTTTTCACTGTCTCTCTCTCTCTCTCCCTCTCTCTCTTGAGCCCACTCCATTCATCATATCGTGCATTGGTACAACTTTTACGTACCTTTTTCACGTTAGAGGAGATTATTGAATTAGATATACCGACAAATATTGAATTGATTTTAGCTCAGTCACTCTCGTGTTCGACGATAGTTGTAATACGCTATAATAGCGTCCCCGGATGCATGACGAATCATATTTCGTGCTAAGTGATTGCTCCGTACATTCTCAATTTTCTTCATTTTTTTTCCTATTTGTTATCTTTAATTTTCTACTTTGATATCAATCCCACGTCGTCACGTTCGATGATCGAGTCACTTTCCTCATTCAATAATTATCATATAAATAAGATACATGCCACGATACATGAGCCCAACATGATCCTATTCATGATACAAATGTGATTTGATTTATATTATGCAAAGTAGTGTGGAATTTTTTTTTTATTCTCCAAGTGGAGAAGGCAACGTCATGGCAATTGAACAATGCAACGGCGTATCACTCTGGAGAGTTTGTAATTCATGGTTTTTTTTTTTGCGAAAGGGTTGCTTTTGATGTTCTCTCCGACGTTGGGACGATAAATCGACGTCGGTTAAATGCCACTGAGAGATGCTACAGAAATATGATGTGTTAAGTCGGGTTAACACGTCGGGCGACACGTGGTGTCGCAACTCGTCAAAATTTTCCATATTTATAGTGTAAAGAGGATGAAAGATTAAATGCGAATACACATAAATCACTGTATTTTGTCGAAAGTACATACCCAATACATTCAGTTGAATTAATAAAATTGAATTTAAAAAATTTTCAAGTATCATAACAAAATAATTTTTATAAGGCAAGCTATGCGGTGGAAAATGACATTTGGATTTTTTTGGGGATATATATTCAAATGAATATTTTTATCGGTGAAATAACAAGGAATGATAATAAATTATGATGTTCAGTGAATGACATAATTTAATGGTAGGTGATAGAATGATCACTCAACGAAGTTCATTCTAGAGCTATCGATTGGCAGTGTCTCTGGAGGGTTCCTGATGAGCTTTAATCGTCCAAGAGTGTATATCTTCCGCCAATGGTAATGTGTTACCGACGTATACACAAGTTAAACCAGATACTTTAATGACCTTTAATGATGATCAATTATCTTCTCGAAAACCTGTAACTGTAATGATATCAGTTTCGCTAGAGTCTGACCTGAGCCCATCACGTCATCTGAATGAAGATGCACTGGGTGGTGTTGGGTTGACCATTAGACCAAGCCAAATTGTCATACGTGATGGTCCCAGCGTGATTAATTATTTGGAATGCCCTAATGAGACATTCTTCACGTGTGACACCAGTCCATAGATCATCAGTGTAACTATCTCTGTAATTATCGAAAATTGGAGCTCGAATGAGCCGTTGGGGGTGAAAATTCGATTAATTTTGAGAAATTTTAATGAAAATTAAGTGTCATTAAAAAATCGTTAATCTTGATATGATGGTCATTGAAATATGGGTGTGCCGGGGACAATTATTTTTACATATTTTTTTTTTTCAATGGAAATAAATTCGTTTGGGCTTATTAAATATATCGTCATTAACTTTTGAAGTCCCCTTAGATTTCAGAGCGATGTTCAAGTGGCGGATCAGTCGGGTTTTCTAATTTTCTGAAGTAGGTCTGGTCCAGGGCTCCTCTTCCTCTTCAGGTCGGCACTTTGGTAACAAGACGCGCGTGTCGGTGCCTCTCTCGTTTGTATCCCAGCTAACACGCGTGTCAGAGATGTGTGCTGTTGATTTTTCTTGTTAGTAAAGCGGAGAAAAAAAAAGGAAAAGTGAGTGGGTGCAGTCTGAGCCAGCCATATGCCCTCAGTCTTGTTAGTATTTTTTTGTTAAAACCGATTTACAATTGAAAATGTTGTCTGATTGCTTTGTTCGTTGGTATCGGGCTAATGCGATTATTACAGGGTAAATTAGGAAGAAGGAGTTGGTCGCATGCGTGATATTACATCCGGAACCGTGTTCTTCCCTATCATCATGATTTTTTCGTTCATTTTTTTTTGGGGTGAAGTAAAACGCTGATGACAGTCCCTATCCCTCGATTAATTTCAAAAGTTCAGGGTTTCCTTTCTCAAAAATATTTTTTTTCTACACTTGTTACATTATGGGGTATAAATTAGGCTCATCCGGTTACTACAGATTTTTCGAGTTGACTGACAGTGGCATGACAGGAACGCACACGGAGGGAAATATCTAATAAAAATTGAGGGAAAAGTGAAAAGAAAGAGGAAAGAAAAATTGAGAGACAGGCCAGAACGAAATATTGAATGAGTAGTGATTCGTCGGTACTTTGGTAAAATGAGATGAGTGTTCCGGCGGTATGAGCTACGAGGTTTGAGGGTTTGCTAACTAGAAGGGCCAAAGTCTCTTATGACAGTCTGTGATCCTGTGACACCCTCCCTCTGGCTTTTTCCACTCAATCCGATGCCAAAAAGCCACCCACGTCTTTTTTTCTTGTTGAGCTGGTGTATATCTCAGTGAAGAATCATGTCTCAACGAAAAAAAAAAAAAAATAAAGAAAGAAAGTGAAGTTTTCCGAAATTCTCTCATTCGGAATAAATCGAAAAATGGAATTGACTCCCCACTGTTGAGTACGTTACCCGAGCAATACAGGGGACAATATTTCCCCTTCCCTGCCATCAGTAACTGGTACCAGTGATGCCGCGAAACTACCCTCGCAAATTGAATAACAAACGTACCAACCCCTGCACCAGGAAAAATACCTCCCTCCCCGGGAATCGCAGTGGCTCCGGAAAGGGAGAAGGTTAAATCACCAACAAAACGGCACCCCGTCGTACCTCGCTGCTCAACATAAACCACATAAACCGCACCCCCCACGAATTTTCGTCCCTGTATCGCGACCCCCCTCGCGGCTCAAACCTACGAAATACCTCACTAACTTCCATACTCTCCATAAATGTCTTCGGCTCGTCGTTCCGCTGAAATAATTTCTCTCCCTGTAAAAATTCACTCTAAAAAAAAATATTCTCTCTCAATGTAGAGCAATCTCCAAAAAATTCATCAGGGGTAATACTTCAAATGAATAATATACACATTGAATAAATAAAGAAAACGTATATTTAGTTGGCAGAATAAATTTTATTGGAACAGGAAGTTGGAATGTTGTGTGGTAAAAATGTGTTGCATCCATCCGGGACTAGTAGTTGAATGGGGCGATTTGGAGCCAAGTCATCCCCGCTAATAACCGCCAAAGAGCTCTCTCGATAATGCATTACTCTTTTTTATCTCTCCCTCCCTTTACTCTCCATCAACAAGCCACACCATCATGACGATATAAATGGAGGGAGGAGGGCCCCCACACAACCAGCATTTCGTTACCCCCAGTGGAATTGAATTAATCTCCGAGATACAACAAAGCCGTCGGGGGGATGCCTCCAACCGGTGATTGAGTAAACATTGCACTGGTTGCCGGTGATTAGTTGACGTCTGTTGCTATTCGTGATGAAGAGGCTGAAAATACTTCTAAATTAACCAAAAACGGCCTCTCAAGCCACTTCTCAACGTTCAATCTATTAAAAATTATTTATAATAAAAACCTGATGGTTTTAAATATACGACATCTTTAATACCTTCTTTACATTATTTATTTCAAATTTTTGTGAGAGAGAGAGGAAAAATAATCATATTATTCTCTGAAAAAAAATTAATGCAGACGTTTTTTTTTTTATTTCTCAATATCAGATGCACCCCAAGTCACCCGGATGCTGATGTGATGATGGCTGGAGA
This sequence comes from Fopius arisanus, assembly GCF_000806365.1. NCBI lineage: Eukaryota > Metazoa > Arthropoda > Insecta > Hymenoptera > Braconidae > Fopius > Fopius arisanus. The sequence continues at coordinate 586,849 of NW_011887805.1, read as the reverse complement.
GAGAGGGAGAATGTGGGGTTGGTGAAAAAAAAAAGAGGAAAAGAGAGATGGGAAGATAAAGAAACGACAACGACGTGCATCATGGAGAAATGAGGGGGGTGAGTGAGGGGTGAATGGGGGGGGCGAAAAGCTGATGTTATGACGGGACATTTCATGGCTCGGAGAACCCGGGAGCTAACGGCCCGTGCGATATTACCGCGCCGCAAAAGCCACCCATTTTCAATCCCCCACCTCAACCCCTCCATTCTCCCTTTCTCTCTTTTATTGACACGCGAATTTGTCACGAGTTACCGCTCGCTCATGAAATTCATCCAAACGAGGTACGTTTTTATCAGTGATTGATGTTCTAACCTTTCAGATTTTGAAAAAAAAAAAAAATAAGGGTGACCCGGGGCAACATTAAATACCCGAACAAAATGAAATAATTGTGATGCATTTTTTTGACAGTATTCCATTTTGCCCCCGCACTGAATTTTGCCACGGTCTTCCTTATTGATGAAAAATAAATAAATAAAAATAAAATAGAGACATTTGGGAATTTTAGGAAGCATATGTGATCAAAATAATCATTAACGCTTCGTTTTCATACTCACAAAAGCATCTTTTATTAGGTTTTTTCGTTTTCCTTTTTTAACTCTTTAAAATGAATTTCATAATTTCTTCTCTTCGTTTTGTTTATAATAATACTTCAATAATAATTCATTATCTAATTTTATTAATTAATAATAATTAATAATAGTAAAGTTACTAGGTTTTTTTAGGGCGGTTGGGCGTGATATGGGGCACCATCCGAGTGTACACGGACAAGTTTCCACGCGTCTCGTTCCATCCCGATATTTTTCTCTTTCTAGAAAAGCTAACGGGCCAACAGGGGGAAAACAACTCTTCCAAATTCCGCTCAAGCTCAATTGATTGCTTCTGCTGTTCTTTCGTGTGAATAAAATAAAAATAAATACCCGTCACCTGGTGCGAACGTTGACTGTGGATTAACAGTGCAGACGCGTGGAATCCTTGGACCGTATGAATTTATTTTATTTTCTTTCTTTTTCTATCTCATGTTATTGATTAACATACGCGTCGATTCAACCGAGCGTTTGTGTTATTCCTTTTGAAAAAGCAAAAATACGACGTTACGTGTAATTATGGTAGGTGTATTTCATCTTTTATACAATATTATATCACTCTAAATAATATAATATTCATCTCTCACGCGCTATGTATAGTATTTACAAGTAGAATAAAATTCGGACAACGGAAATAATTATGTGAAAATAGTGCATAAATCGGGGAGGGAAAAAAAAATAAGACCACTGTTAATGGACTTATGGAGATAAATGTCATAATTGTCCGGAGAGAAGTAAAATAAAAATAATCAAGTGCAATTGACCCCGATAAGAGCATCTCCGGATGGCTATCCGATGCAATGAATAATAAAATAATTAGACAATAATGGATTAGAAGATGAGAGAGCCATTTGAAAATGCTCTCCTCCGAGGATAGATAGTACAACAGTTAGGAGATGGTGAAAGACTCCTATTTAGAGACTATGTACAGGTGCTGGGGACGTTGGTGATGGGGTCTGAGCATTGCCAGGAGTGCCAGGATTTTGTGTAATGTTGTATGCGGGATTATTGTTGTGACGATTTTGGTGATGTGATTGTGACTGATAATGATTGTACTGATGATGATGGGGATGAATGAGATTCAGGTTGATTGGGTAGGATAATGGGGAGCCCAGGGTCGCTGTGTTAGCGTTATTGCAGACACCGGCGACTCCGGGCCCCACCGGGCTCAGTGCATGCTCATCCCCGCGTGCGGATGATGCGACTGAACGGATGTTGCGTGATGATGTGGATGATGCATTAGTGGCGGGAGATGCGGGTGGTGGGGATGGTGTGGTGTCAGTGGGGGTGGGGTCATCTGCATTGGGGTCATGGGCGTTGTCGGTTGGTGTATGGTGTTCTGGGACGTTACGCTGGTGTCCTGTGCACCCTGTGGTACCACTGACAGGGACTGCTGCTGCTGCTGTTGCTGCGACTGTCCCGACTGTGGTACCACTGGTACAACTGGAACCGAGCTGTTGGAATTGGGACTCTGCTGGCTCACGTTGTCCTCGCTGTCGGAACAGGACTCGGCTGATGAGCTCCCCGCTCCCTTCCCCGCCTTGCTGCCGCCGCTGGAACTGGAGCTGCTGTGGGTCTTGACGTGCTTCGCGAGATGATCGCTGCGCATGAACCGCTTGTTGCAGACCGGGCAGGCGAATCTCTTTTCTCCGGTGTGGGTTCGAAGGTGCCGCTGCAACTCATCCGAACGTGTGAACCGCTTGCCACAGAAAAGCCAGTTGCAAACAAACGGTCGCTCACCCGTGTGCCACCGTAAGTGGGCCTTCAGATGAGACGTCTTCCCGTACACCTTGCCGCATCCTGGTATGTGACAGCTGTGAATATTCTTCTTCCTCAGATGAACGCCAGCTGGACCAAGCCTCTCAGCCTCTTGACAATTTGGACAATCGCACGTTGCCCTCCCTGTGTAACGTCTTTGTGAACGTGGTGATGGTGCCTGACTGACACCACCTCCTGTACCACCCTGAGGACTGCCCGCACCACCAGTTGCGCTTGTTGCAGCCGCGTGATGTGCGTGCAGACCAAAACTAGGGGGTCCACCAGGTAACATTGATTTGTACGTATCTTGAAGTAGATTGTGACCGGCAGTGGTAGCTGATGTCAATAAATGATTACCAGCTAATGCAAGACTCGTTGAATAGTCCGCTGAGTAATTTGCCATTTGGGCATGAACACCAACTGTTCCACTAACATCTAGCCAACCCCCGGTTGCTGCTCCATGAACATCCCACCAGCCATCTCCCGCTTTGATTCCACTGTGGGTTGCACCAGGCATTGCATTGAATGGCCACGACTCGTACGGATGTCTTCCATAAACTGAACCAAGTGTTGCACCCTCAACTTTACCGAGCAGACTGCTCTGGTGATGATGAGGATCAGGCTGTTGGGCCGATGCTGTCCCGGGGAAATACAAATCACTGCCGTATTGTGGTGCAGTTGATGCACAAGAAGTGACTGGTGCTCTTGCATACCCACCAGTACTTCCTGCGCTACTCGTTGCCGCTGGCCTCTGCGTGACACCAGTTGTCGTGCAACCACCACCACCACCACCACCGCTACCACTGTGCTGTGGAGAACTGCCGCTGCTCTGAGGGCTCTTCTTCCACGGATGAAATCCTTTACCCACCGCTGCATCTGCAAGAGGTGGTGGACTCTTGCTGCTCAGCTTATTGCACTGTGCTGCCAGCATCGCCAGTGGAGTTCCCCTCAATCCAGGATGATCCTGAAACAAAAAAACGGAAATACCTCAATTAGTACATCCACCTTACTATCATCCAACTTAACTGTTTAATATTTTTCCTTGGATATTTTTTCATGTGAAATAAGGTTAATATCGTGAAAACCGGTTCTCCGACAACTGACGAGGTATATAGACCCGTTACCTATAATCACGTCTTCTAAATCGATCTCAAAATAAGCCGACGCTTCCGTTCCCCTCTTAATACTCGTTACCTCCATCTCCCTCACTGAATAGAGACTTGAAATGAGGAGCCAAGTATACACCCAAGTAAAGTTATACGGTAAACTATGAAAGTCCTCCCTCGAGGGTGCATAATGATACTAAATTGGCGCAAGAGTTCGTCTAGCCTTTGCCTCTCTTACCCAGAAAGATCGAAGATTGGAGTTGAAACCTCGCTGTAATGAAGCCCAAGGGAGCGCTACTGTTGCAAAGGAGCGAGAGGTTAACTGGCGACACATCCTTCAAGGTAGTTTCATGCAAATTAATTCCCCACCGATTCACCCTCCCCGGGTCGTTGAACACAAACTCCCACACAACGTCTGTCACATCGTCAATATAACTCGATTCGTGTAATAACCATACTGCTGATTCTAAGTGCAGGGTATCATCCAAAATCTTATGGATTACAGATCCGAATAATTTGAGCCATGGATATAACATCACTCGCCCATCTGTGGCTCATTTGGGTAGATAATGACGCCGAAGGCTGATTCTGCCTCATCAAGGGCAGTTTCATGCAAATCATCTTGACTCAACGGGGGATGATGTTTCATGTCAGTGCTCACCGTTCTTGACTACCGAAAGACGGTGATTCCCGCGGGAATACAAAGGACCAAGATGAAAGCTACAAAAAAGGGGACAGAGTCATCAGGCTCTAGGTAGAGATGAGGTTTCGTGGGGGAGAAGGTAAAGGGGAAGGAGGGACACTCCGGAGAACATATTCGGACAGAGAAAGGTGAAGCCAAAGGGTCCGCGCGGAAGCAGCAGGAAATTAAAGTCTGGCAGGCTGCGGCCATTAGTAGCCGGCGCCATCGAGGCGACACGCCCCCCACGCGGTCCAACGTTTCAACCCGGGTTAACCAACACACGAGTGTTTCAAGAGAATGAGGGGTTAAATAATAAAAAAATGGAGAGAGAGAGAGAGAGAGAGAGAAACCATCTCATCGAGGACAAAACCGAGGTCCCAACAGCCTAACGATGATAGAAACAAAAAAAAAAGGTGAAAGTCAATATCATAGATGCGCTAATGATTGCCCAAAGCTCGGTGAGCTTTTCTGTGGGTAGAGACTGATGAGGGGAATTGAAGGATTTTCCAGGGAGTGGATAGGGAAGGTGAAAAGAGGGTTGAATTCGCGCAGCAGGATTATATATAACTCAGTATAGAGGGAGATAGCCAACTGGGGTATATCTCCGTTGGTGTACTAGAGGCGAACCACGCCCTCTTCAAGCTCAACGTTCTCTCGTACAGAGGAGGGGGTGATATAGAGGGGTTGGAGGGTATTGATCCAGCATTCTGAACAATACGATGTTGGAGTCTCGGAGACAACGACATCTCTCAATTAGCCGATCGAGTTGAAGAGATAGGAGCGTCAAGAATGGTTCCATGAATCGTCGGGAGCCCTCTGACCTTTGGTATTTAAATCGCATTGAATCGCTCTAGTGATGAATGATACCCGCTGAGGCTTCAGTTGGGAAGAGGAATAATGGGCAAAATGAAAAACGAGGAGATTAATAAAATACAAACACGCGTTGGAGCTACAGAGGGTAGAGGTTTGCGGTGGCTAAAGTTGATTCTTGAATTACTGGGATTATCTGTAAATGAGAATGTGGCGGGTGTGCTGATAGGATTATTGATTAGTCGAATAACCCCCATTGGCTCGTGGACGAGACTCTTCAGTATATGTACCTTATCCTTTTTGTACTCTGTAATTATTCAGCGTGGAGGAAAGAAAAGGAATCGTTACTTGAGGGCTCACTCCCTCGACACTGGAAACAATGATGCTTCTGATGGTAGAAACCTTGAGACGCCTTGGAGTCGCCATTTTCTTTATACACCAACCTCATTTCCTTTATCTTTTTACCATTCTGACAAGCCTTCAATTATCCTAGACCTACTTGATGACTCTCCACACGCAATGCGTACCTCCTTGACTCGCCCGTAGTTTTTCCCATTTAAATATTTCATTAGATGATCAATTGCGTTGGTCAAAGTTTGTTTGAGTAGGTAGCCTTCCTGTCGGCAGTTGCTTGAAAAATGAGAATTGTATTGGGATGGGCAGCCACGGCGAAACAACCTTTCCAATCTTTGTTTTTTACCGCGTGACGTCAACGCCCATCCTTTAATAACGCCCTGAGCGTTGACGCATAAATTAAGAGGGCCAGGAAGCTTGACCGTTCTGAGAACAAGAGCGGATGTCAAGAGAACATATTAGTGATCTCAAAATCCTCACGATTTTCCGGAAGTCAGTGCAAAATTCGAGGGTTTGGCTGTTCGAAATATATCATTTGAAATGGGCAATTCATTTCGGTTTCTCTTATCGCGATAATTCAGGTTACAATAATAATGCATTATTTTTCCAATTATACAGAGTGACCGACGCTATACCGAATAATTGTTTGAGTAGCCGTCATGATAATTGAAACAAAGACTCATTGATTTTTATCCCTCCTTACTTATATGGTAATGACACCCATTCACCAATATCTTGACATTTCGAAAGCATAAAGAAAGTAGCCCTTTTATCCAAAGTGTATAGACACGTGTAACAGCTGGCACGAAGGCGTATATTAGTCCACCAATTCGCCGTTTAGCTTGACAGTGTTGACTGACGTGGAGAACGACAGATAGTAGGTGCGAGGGTGCAAATTAGGTAAAAGTAGCGAAAGGGGGTGGGACCATGGTATACCACACTTCCAAAAAAAAAAAAAACCCACCCTATAATTGAGGTGGATTATGGTGTATCACAACTGGCGTGTTGTTGTCAAAAATTGAACTTTCTTCGTTATTCTATTACACCTTGGTTAAATAAAACCTTAATGCGAGCCTTGCGGGTCTGATTAATAGTAGCTCGGGTGGGACAAAAAATTGAGATAAAAAAAGGAGTTGAGAGTAAGAAGAGTAATGGAAACCTTGAGAAAATTATCTCCGGTGGACTTGTACACTTCTACGGAGATGGGAGAAAAAAAAAATAAAGGTAGGGGCTGAGGCACCTGCCGACGAGCTTTTGATTGGATTCACCTGCGTCTCTCAGTCCGTTACAAATCCACGAGAATCGAATGTTGTGGTTTTTGGGATCAAAAATTCGAATTAGGTTGAACCTTTTTTTAGGGAAGTTAGATTTAATTTGTGGGTCAGAGTGGTAGTGGATATAATGAGGTTGAATGTGATGGAATCACTTCCGTGATGTTTAAAGTCATAAATAATGCGGAGGTAAAAACATTCAAGATATTGAATCAGTTTGTTTGAGTGAAAGGAAAAATACACATAATTTTTTCTCTGTCGATGGTTGGAGATAGCAAATGCGGTTACTCCTAATGCTAATTATTTGCTTATCGTTGCCCACATGCAACTCTGGTCTCTGTATGATAAGCGGCTCAGTTCTTCAACAAAACTAGCACTGGTTTTGTTTATTTTGAGTATTATTTATTTTCCCTATTTTCCTGTTTCTCCTGTCAAGATAATTACCAGCCCCACAGTCGATTGGAATGTAATAGGTACATAATGTAACGCTACTCGTCCTCGGTAACTGAACGTTAATGACTCGAGGATGATCACCGGGGGCCGTAAACTAGCCAACACACTTTAGAGGAAGCATTAACTTGAATTAAACCAAAATTCATATAATTTTTTTTTGTCCCGAGAATAATTGTGTCTTTCCACGAAGAGTTTTGCCGTTTTTTTCCCTCATTCTAGAACTCTTCATTTTTTTTTCCATTAGTTTTTTTTGGCCGGTTTTGGTTCATGAAATTTTAGCGAAATTTTGGTGGATTAATGACGTTATTCATGAGTGAACCCTCGAGGCCTGTGTAGTCTGGGCATCAACACCCGAAGAAGAAGTTCCCACCAGGCCAACCGCTACCTGTTACCCTTCTCCTCTAAATTATGTTTTTTAATTAAATTCATCCATAAGACAGAGAGAGAGAGAGAGAGAGAGAGAGGGAGAACGGGGGCTCCCAAGTGGTACCGAAAAGTTATCCCTGTGGGTCCAAGCTAAGTATATACCCTGGGAGAGAAAAGAGTGAGGATGCCGCTTGGCCTGAGGCCAACAGGGAGCTCACAAGATTTATTCGGTCATCCCCGAAACGAAGCGGCGCCGGGGCTCATTCCAATCACTAATCGAGCTTTCTGCTCCCTTACTTTGTTGATCGACGATTGTGTTAATCAAAGAACCCCGTGGCACTGAAATTATTGGTTTTTTTTTCCTCCCCCTTTTAACATGAACATGTCCTGCCTTTTAATGATTTTATAATGATGATTCAGGATGAAATTAGATGGATTAGAATTTTTGTATGATTTTTTTTTCGATGAGAGTTTGTGCGGGGATTTTTTATATCGAGGATGGGGGTGATGGAATTTAATTTAATGGATCTAAGGAGTCGCGTGAGGATCCATGGGACGCATGAAAATCAAGTGGAAAGACATGCCCTGCCAATTCATTAGTACTCGTAAATCTGTCGCGTTGCCAGCGTTGAATATTAAGCGAGGTATTACAGCCTCAGAGCCACCGGGCTATAATTCCTGGGCCTGTTAACTCGGTTATATGCTCCACCCTTGTTCATTTTTTACGATCACCAGCGTGTCTCTGTTGATATGCCCCTTCGATTGGTGTTTCATTAAAAAAAAAATAGGTACACGCCAAAAAATGCTGCCTAGTTAATTTTTAAATGACGAAAAACGAGGCAATATCGAGTACGAGAAAGAAATTCTCAAATTCAAGAGAATTTCCATAATTTTCACGAGTGGAGAGAAAATGAAGGAGGTAAGGAAGTAATTTCGGGCAACTTTTTCTCTATTGCAAAAAGTCGAGGCAAAAAAAAAATGAAATATTCACAGAGTTGATTATTTGCGCATCGCCTGTTTCACTGGGGGGCTGATTGGCGTCCCCGAGAAGTACCAGTTGTAAATGACTTCGGCGAACTCAATCCAAATGTATTGCGAACACGTAACGAGGTTAGGTTTCCACGTGGAATTGTTATTAGCAAAAATGCTCCCATTTTTTTGCAAAAGCGTTACGTCTTCATTAGGATAATGAGACCACAGTAAATCTTACGTTTGCCGACTTACTCTATGCAAAATACCCCCAGCTGATGGTGATGATAAACAAATAGAATGAACATTAGCGAGTGAAATTGTAGGATTTCACTTCGCATGAGGCCATTTAGAGGTGCATAAAACCCAGGGGATTACCTGGTCCCTCATTAATACATAAACCCGCAAAATACCCATTGTAATGTAATATTTAACTCTCAAATGTGAAATGGACGGTAGTGAGGCGTCCCGTGGTAATTGGGCCTCAATGTTCGGTATTAATCATCCAAGATTTATAATACTACCCAAAAAAAAAAATATAAAAAATTAGAAATGAACTCCAGGAGCCGAGCGAAGGCGTAAAGAGTGTATCGGTAGCCTCCTCCATTAGCATATAGAGGGGATTGCCCTGAGGGACGAGCTTTTTTATGTTATAAAAAGATCTGACGGGTGAAAGGGTCCTCCCCATATTTACCAACAAAAATATACCACTCCAGGTGATATTGTCATAATCATTCGAAGATTCTCACTCCGATTAATCATTTTTAACGCATCAAAAAGAGTCAATCAATTTAATTATTCAGATGGAATTTTGATGGATTGAACAACATGCTGAGAATAAAAACAGTTGTTTAACTCACACTGAAAAAATTTCAATAAAACGATACGGTACGTATAATTAGAGGTGAACTTCGTGAAACGCGTTTTTTTTTTGTAGTGGATATAATAAAAGAGCAAAACTTGAATTCCATTCCCGACTGACAGGCAATAACTCAATTCAACACGTAGATTAAACAATCTGGATCCCCAAACGCAACGTAAAATGGAGGACAAATGGAATTGAATCGTATATTATGGATTTTATTAAATTCCATGTGATGGGCTTGTCTGTGGTGGTTCTGTGTCGGCAGGCTTCTTTCAATTATCCAATAGCACACGAAATTTCTATCCCTCTCTTCTCTCGATCGAGTCATTCTCCGTGTAAATAGACGTAGTAAATGGGGAAGAAAAAAGAGGATTTGTATTTTATAGGGACGAAGCAATGGGTCAACAGAGTGGAGTGGAGCCCCCGAAAGGAGTGCCGAATATTATAAGGAGATAAATTGGGCGGGGTATTAGCATTTAAACGAAGGTGCTATCGAGACAAGCGGCGCCGGTGTGAACAGACTAAAAAGGTGAATTGGTCAAGCCGCAGATATTGAGAGAGGTCTAAAAAGGCTATCTCATTCTTTCAGCTTGTCTAACTCGTGTGCACACCTCACCGTCACTATTCGAGATTCTTCCAAAAGTTTGTGTACATATTCACGGGAATTAATGACGATTTTTCGGGGAAAAATATTGTAATATTGATCGATGAATTAATTAACATTTTTATCGATCAACATTCTTTCATCATTTTTCGATTTTTATATTCACCGTTTATCAGCCAAAAATGGATAATTTAGGAGAATAAAATGCTGATGAAAACGGTCAAGATAATTTATCATTTGTACTTTCTCGAACTCTCGGAAATTCTGTATGTACTTATCATAAAATTTCGCGCGATCAATGGCGATACAAGAAAATTATTGATGGATTGAATGATGAGTATTGACATAAAAGTGATTTTATTTTTTCGAATAGAGAGAAATAGAATGAAATTTAAATGTCCAAACATATTTAATCGATCTCATGGAGTCCACACGCAATGCAGCTATTCCCTCATTTTTTTTAATCAGATACGTATTGTGTCGGTGAAAGTCATTTTTACCCGAATCAATAATACAGACACTTTGGATATTCCCATAATCCGCAGGCGGGTATGGAAGTCCGTAAACATTTGAGTCATTTGAGTATTGAGAAAAGTAGGGAAAAACGGTGGAAAATGTATACAAAGGGCAACTGAGTGCGGCATCATGAGTTTCAGTTATAGAGCGACGAGGTTTATGTGGTGGGGGCCAACATAGGTTAACTCGAGGTGGGTAAAGCAATTTGTCTGGCTTCAAGAGGTGCTAGTACATCGCCATTTCAAGAAAATCTCCATATAACGCTCAAGTCCCTTCGAGTGTTATAAAATGGGAGAAGTGATGGAAGTATCTTCAGCCAAGTGTTACGAATAGGTGCAACAGACTGCCCAATAAATCATTCACCGTCTAGCGAATCTCCTTCGTTCTTGTGCAAACAGGTGCACTTGCCTTCACTTTGCGTATTTTAGCGAATTTTAACTGATCCCCGTTTGCTTGAATATTCCTTGAATGTGCCGATATTAATGAATGATTTCACACGAGCCGTCAAACTGTCCACGAACAATCACAAATTTTGTTTAGCGGATAGTGGGAGGAGGGTGGCACGTAACGAGACGAAAAGTACATGCTTACCACTGACTATGAATTATACTCAACGTGATTATAGGAATTACGTGCATGTAGCGCAGTAAACGGCTTTACCAGTTGATGTTGATGGTGGTGGTAAAAAAGAAGTATATATGGGGATCATGATCTTGGGTGCAAACGTTTCACTTGGTTTTCATCGAGGAGATACGGTGAGAAAAGATTGATTACCAGCGGTGCTATTAATTATTCCGCAATTAATGCACAAGTTTTTCAAGGTGAGAAATAATTCTTCTATGACGGAAGAGCATTAGCTGAAAGGTAAATAACAATTTTCGTTGGCTTGTCGGCTTTTTGCGGGGCACTTGGTGAGCAAAATAGATATGAGACGTACCGTCGACTCTGGCAAATTGGCTCGCGTGTCTTCTCGCTGAGGCCAGTTGAATTTATAGCTTCATTGCGCTTTGGGATTTAGGTGTAGATATATAATAGACTGGGGGATGGTACATGCGTGTATGTGCATGGCTTTAACAGACTGTCTGTGGTAGGTGGTGGGATAACTCATACGATTCCATCCGCTGTACAGGACACGTACACAGGATATATAGTGGATGAGGGACAAGTTATAGCAGAAGTTATGAGATATGCAATGCACGTATCTATATTCAATTGTGTACACTAGATGCCTCGTCCTTCCATTTGCTCGTCACTATCGATCATTCAGTGTTTCTTGTTTCAATTGAATTTCCAGTGGTCTCTCACAGTCTGTTTGAAGAGTTATAAAATCGTTATCATCCCCTGTACACCAGAACAGAAGAAAACCAAAAATTTTCATGGGTGCTAAATAATCTCCTACCCTTTTGGAAGGAATCTATACGATCACTTGTATTCTGTATTTTCACTCATGTTCTCAAGATTTATCAGATCATGGGTATTGAATGACTGCATTAAGAGCACATCCCCATACGAAACTCCCCACAACCCTCGAACCTCGAGATCACTGCAACAGACTGTGACATATTATAGACCACCCCCTCGTGTTCGAGGCATCATGGGGGATAAGAGAGCCATAAGAGAGTGGCCCTGGGGTGACTTTGACGAGTGAATTTATTGTTCTGTTGGTGGTGTGGTCTACCAAATGCCCCCTGGGAAAATTCGTATAAATTTATCATTCCGCCAAAATCACTGTTTTTTTTATTAACTCCGGAAAAAGTCTGATAAAACCGATGTACTCCGCGATATGAAAAAGTTAAACGTTTTCATATCATTTTTCCACATCGGTTTTATTCGTGTTCCAGTTATGTCCTCCGGTGGGACGAGATTTATGAGGCTTGAACTCGCAGATGTGTGAGTGGAGAAGTGAATGAAAAAAAAAAAAATCACTGGAAAAATTCATGATCACCTCTTGAGTTTTTTCTCCGACAATCGCTCATGTTTACCCACTCAATCTCTTTCTGTATCGTTCTTATGATGCATTTGTACAGAGCCAAGGTACCGTAACACATCAACAACACCCGCGCGATATTCTCTGAAGGACTTTTCACAGTTGATTTTATTCCTCACTGCGGTTTTATGAGTTGTAATGCGCAATTAGAATGAATTATTGCAGAGAGGGAGAAACTGAGAAACGATTACGCCGATCGAGTATTGAGGGATCTGAAGATCTTCTTAGAAAAAAGGAATACGTATTTAAATCCATGGAGAAATTAATCTGGCGTTTGCATCGGAGATTGCAATTCGGTTTGAGCGGGTGGTCGTGTCGTAAGTAGAAGTTGAAAAAAAAATTTTTTAGATACATTGACTTCCCTTATCCCACGGATATTCAATCGATAAGACCATCTATGCGGACACATAGTACGGTAGATAATGATACTTTCCACTAGCCGGTTTTATCGGTAAGGTCTTGGGCAATTATCTCGAAACCGGTCTTAACATCGGGTATATATATATCGTATGGGTGAAGAAGAGAGGGAAAAATATAAGGTGAGTTTATGTGTGATCGTAACAAATTCTTTCACACCCAGAAAATGAAGAATGATTTAGTTTCAACGCGGAAAAAAAAGCTACAAAAATAATTTTCACTCTTACACCGCTGTTGTTAATTCGAGTAGAAGAATGAATATTACCAGTTGGAAAGCTCGGAGGTGAATGGGAAAAAGTCGATTTCCATCTCGAGGATGATGCGATGACTCGATGAGAGACATCATCACACCGATAAATCACTGGAGATAGGGTGTTGGATGTTTTGGCTCGCGCCACAGGCATTTGGCACCCCTACTGTGCTGTGTCGTTGAGTTTCTCAGCGGTGCCATGGCCTATGGTAGAAGGGAAAGAGCCGCAACGATAAAGCCACAGAGTCTGGTCGCCTCGGTGTACCCCCGTGGGGATTTTTTTTTTCACCTCGTCTTTTTTACTTCTTAACTCCTTTGTTTGGACGGTTGGCGCGCACGATTCCTCCCGAGGTGTATAAGCCCCGCGGAGAAGAGGTCCGCACGATGCGGTGTACCGATAATACCTGGGTAATTCGATGTAGATGCGCCCGATGAATATTGTTTGGTCGGCTGGATCTTTGCTCCATTGGGATGACGTTCTTTTCAATTATCATTCCGTGGCGCCGCCTCGAGTGCCGCGATCGACGCCTCGAAATTAATTTTCCTGTCACAATATTTTCCCGTATGTCGTTTTACGCTCCAATGGAAAAAATATTCTCTTTCGAGTTAAATAAAAAGAATAATTGGAAAAAATGGAAATGATGCTCGCAGCGCCATGATTGATCCATCGACTAGATTGATTTCTGAAAATCTGACAAATTTGACATTTTTATTTTGACGCATTTCGAGAAAACATATCATTTCTAGACCCTCCGTCGATCAATCACACTTTACGTGGTACAAATGGTGAATGGTCGGCCATATTGTCAACCCGTATGGAACATCTGCTCGATTCATAACCGGAAGTTGAGGGCTTAGGTGTTGAAGCTAGCTTCTACATGTGTATAATATTTCTGATAATTTATAAGACAAGTTTATTAATTCTAGGATTGTAAATACGTTCGACCAATTGATCATAATTTTGCCAATCGTACAGATCACTCATTAAAAAGCAATAATGCACTTTACGGCAGCCCCAAAATTTTTCTGTATGAAATTTCAATAGCAATGGATTAGTACTTCGATGGCTCAACGGCAAAGGAATTAATTTTGGCGAAGAAAAAAATTACGGAAATTCTCAGGGTGGACAAATTGCTCCGACATCCTCTTCTCCAGGTAAATGCTCACTTTTACAAACTCCTATAGAAAAATTTGAACACACTGGTGTCCCTTTTATATTCGCCGTGACGAACGAGAAAGGTCGGCGTTAACAACGAAAAATTTATCCCGATGGGCCTGTCGCAGTCCATTGTTGCCACTCGAAAATGTCAACGCTCGAAAGAGCGACACGCTACCGAAGCGGATTATAGGATCAGACCCTCTTCTATACATATACCACTCGAAAAAGTGAAGTGGAGCGAAGAGCTTTATTTTTTCTAGCGAATGTAAAACGGTGTACGCAATGCACTCTTTTATTATTCAACAAGACAAGACAGCAAAATTGCCATAATTCAAGTAAAAATACTCAAAATAAAAGAACACGCGAGTAACAGCCTAGAATATCTGAGCAAATAGCAACGACATGAGACAGAGGTCACTGATTAGAAATCAAGAAATATATATCATGATACTCATCATGAAATTTCAATCATGAAATTAATTCAAAAAAATCATTGTTGTCAATGAACTTTTGAATATTAAATAGCACTAATTTCCGTATGCGCACATGGTAAAGATTCATATGGATCGATCGGTACTTATGGTATACCCCAGCAATATAAGCGCATGGTTTACTAATATGAAAACAACTCTATATGCATGGAGAATGTAAAGACGTGGAGTTTACAAGTCACAAGTGGCCCCCAACGGTCGATGATTTTTTTTCCTACAAACAATATTCAATAACCTCAAATAAACTGAACTTTTGTTGTATTGCTTCACATATTAATAAAAGAACAGGAGCACTGGGGGAATGTCACCAGAGACAGCCATGCAACAGGACCAGCGAAATTTGTTATTTTTTTTTTCTTATTGTGAGCGAGAGATCTTTTGAGGTCCCTATTAGCAGTGTCAAGTGACAACAGAGGAAGTGTATATTGTATTACCCTCCCACGTATCCTGTCAAGTGGATCCTGTGTCGTACAATGAAGGGACCAGATAAATAATTGGCTCGTCCTCGAAGGGCACAGGTAGTCCGAAAAATTTTTTTTCAGAGTCTTGAGAAGACGCGAGGGATGTTTCGATTTTACGGGAGACATCCGATACATTTCGATTCAGTAAACGCAACAATAAAAATTTTTCAGGAAAATTTTGAACATTTTTATCGATTCTCACGCGTCTGGCAATTGGATTGGATTTTTTTGGGGCATTCTAAAATAAATTTAAACTCCAATTGAACTCAACTCAAATCTTCATGTTTATTTAAGAACTCTCATATTCTGCGGTTGGTTCGATCGACCGCGATTACCCGCACAGTGTCGTGACTCCATATTCGAAATATGAAAATAAGTCGACAAAGAGGAGTGAGCTGGGTTGTAAAAAAAATATGAAAAAACACACAGAATAACGATAAAAAGGAGTGAGCCGAAGGAAGTAAAACCAAAGCGAGAAGGGCAACATCACGCACGCACGTGTGATGTCGTTCCCGTCGACGACATCACCCTCGATTGGCTCTAGGTTCATTCTAGGTTCCCAACAAACCCACCTAGGTAATAGACATTTTCCCCAACATTAATTTCCACACTTTTACCACACTGAAGAGAGAAACCCTTAACGCACACTTAGTTTATATTCTCAACTTCTCGTTGGTTTTTTATTATTACTACGCTGCGGATTTAATTACATTTTTTTTTGTGTTTTAAACCCGTTCTACTCGTAAATCACTCGGTGACTCTCGTCGGCATTGCTTTGCAGTCCCCGGGCTCTCGTCATAAAGCCAAACGACTAGAGCTCAGAAAGAATATCCAAACGGCGGCAGCCAATAAGAAAATGACGAGTAATTTCTTTTTATTCCCAACAGTTTAGGAAACACGTGTTTCTGGGGGAACAGTCTATGTTGTCTATGTCACAATATTGAGACTGAAAATCCGGGATCAGCCGACGGGATAATCCCGAGTGATAAAAATGTATTATGCTTATTGTCATTGAATGAAGTAGAAAATGGTTTTCATTCAATGAAAATGTAAAAAGAGCTTTTAATCTCACGACAAATGAAATATTTCCTTTCTCTCTCCGCCTCTCCGTCTTCCTCACTCACTCTCAACCAAAAAGTCTTCCCTCAATGAACGAATGAATGAATGTGGATAATTACCTAATTAGATTTTTTCAATTTCACGTAATAGGAGAACCCCGGGCTAATTAAGAATTCCCTTCAGTCTAATTTCTGCCAGGTAACGCAGGTCTCGGGCCCCAAGCTCGAATAGTGACTGAAATAATTCTGAGATCTCATCTAAAAT
This sequence comes from Fopius arisanus, assembly GCF_000806365.1. NCBI lineage: Eukaryota > Metazoa > Arthropoda > Insecta > Hymenoptera > Braconidae > Fopius > Fopius arisanus. The sequence goes on along the minus strand of NW_011887805.1, from coordinate 570,384 downwards.
ATCCTAGAACAAAGGCGTTAAGTTGCCGAGAGTGTCCGCTAATTTGTTAGTTTAAACTCATCGACAAAGATCTTGATGTTATCCGGCGGGTACACGAGTGTGGGAGGTGGCCCATTCCAGTAGCACAAGATCCCTCAAGATTACAACGAGAAAATGTCTCCTATACCTGTTCCCAAGTGAGGATTACGATCTCTATCGTGACGGCAGAGGTACCCAATCGACATCATCCAATTGACATTCTGATTCCAACCCATCAGATAAGAAAATCCCTTTGCCGCAATAATCCGTCGGATGGTGCGTAATCCCTCTTAATTCTCAATAAAAAAAATTCCCTCATCGCGGATCATCGGTGGCTCTTAATTCTAATAATGACACTCACCACATGACCGTGAACCGGTGACTTGGTGATAGATTGTAGCTGAGGATAGAGCTGACCAGCCGCAGCTGGTGTCATGTCCGTCAGCATCTCGAGCCCCTCCGTGCTTCCTCGCCTCCGTCTCTTTAATTGACAGACAATTCAATGCTTTCAGAAACAGCCCCAAACAACAAAATTTATCAGACCGATGTGTAACAATAACAATTACACTCGACAATCACAATTGTTTATCACTTATCAGTGATAAAATAGACACGAATAACACAGCGTTCATTAGAATGATTAACTACAACGAATAATTTAACTGAAAATTGAATTAAGGCCCCAAGGGGCCGACACGGCTGTGCCTTTTCTCCTTCCTCAATTTTATTTTGCAATTGCGCTTAGCGACTATTTTATTTTATTTCTATTCTTTTCAATGGTATTTCTTTTTTGTTCTCTCAATTTTTGTTTTTTTTTTGTTGTTGTTTATCGGTGGTGCAGGAAGGATTGTTAAACCGGTTAAAAACGTGGTTCCCGCTGTTCGCGCCGTGACAGACTGCCGGCGTAACCGATCGGGTTCTCAGCCGGCGCAAAGAACCAGTGGAGGGGAGGGCTATTTCCCCCCACGGCACCGCCATATGGATATCTCTGTTCCCCTCTACTCGCAATGTCAGAGATAGAGAGTTTTTTAAAAAAAAGGGGGGCCTGCTCCGCTGCGAGGCGGTACCAGAGCAATTCGACGACGCCCACAGACCGCCCACCAATCGTTTATTCCCCTCGACGTTTTCTCTTTATTCCCCACCACTACTCCATTCATTACTCCCCACTCACCTGATTTCTCATATCACTTGGCAAACGGAAGGGGTACCCCCAAACCGTCATATGCGTGCGCACCCTTTGCCTCCGACTCCCCACCCCTCCATCTTCCACCACAACCCCTTTTTTCTCTATTTCATCTTTTGTTCTGTTGTTTTTTACTCGGCTCTTTTGCATTGTCTTTTTTTCCATTTTTTCCAGTTTTTTTTTTTCACTTGGTTCTTTACCAACGCTCACCGCGGAATTTATTGCTCCTTTTCTCGCTGTCTTTAAAGTATTCTCGTATGCTCTTTTGCTTCCTCTTGTTTTCTCTTTTCTTGTGACTGCCGGAGGTAGAGAGAAATGGCTCAACCGTTGGTGAAAATGGCAAATGGAGGGTGTAAGGGTGAGAGATACCAGTGCCTCTGGGGTTTCACGAGACATCGGTTGAATTTTTTTTCCTGTCGGGGTTTTTTTTTGCACAGTGATTCATACATTAATTCGGGGAAAACGCCGGGTTTTTGCTACATTCTTTCTAATGATGTCTGTGGGACGTCGATGAATGGATCTCAAGGCTGAGGCTGGAAAATTATAACTACGAGAAGCGGTTTCGGGGTACGATACGAGGGAGATTCTCGGGTCATTAAGTCGTCGAATATCTTAATGATATGTGGGATGGTTTTTAAGAAAATGGGACAAAAAATAATATGTTGATTTGGGTTTATAAGAAGTGGTTGGAGTAGCGTGATCTCACTTATAAACTGGCTAATGTGATTTTAATCGTGGAGGTTGAATTTTAAATGCCTTCGACTTGGTTTTGTGGAGAAGACACGCATGTACGACTCACTGATTGGAATAGGATATGTTGGAGAGATTGAAGAAGGGGAGGGCACTCGATTAATTACGATTCTCCTGGCCGTCGGGCCAGTGGAGTAACTCGTCATCTCATCGGGTCTTTTCTCTGACTTTCTGATCATTTCACCAGCAGTCTTTTAATTCAGATAGTTGGCAGTAAATTTATACAATAAAACGACGAATAATTTGTCAATCCCCGCTGATTGCCTCTCCCACACTAAAAAATAATTTTACAACTCTGACACAATGTGGGTGTAGGAGAAAAAAATCATCAAAACGTAAAATTTGATGGTGTGAATTGGTGATGGTATTTATGAATGAATTGTGAGACCTGTTACTGGGAAACTAATGATCGTAGGCGAAGGATCGCATTGTGGAGTTCCCGGATCGCATTAAGACCTAATTTTGGATAATGAGAGGAGACTGGTGGCGCCACTCGTCGATCCATAAAATACCTGAATGGTCCATTCATAATATTTAACCAGAAAATTTTTTTAATAGGTAATATACATATATATATGATTATGCGAAAAGGAAAGAAAGGGAAAGAAAGTTCGGTGGGGGTTGAATAAAAGTAACTAATAGAAAAAGCATGAATGAAGATAGTTTAATCGGATGAGCTCTGACATGTAGAGCGCAGCGATGGGAAATAAGAGGCGATGATGCGGACATCGCGTGTCATCCCTCCACAAAAGAGTGGTGTATAAACTCCTGGCCGTCGGATAGCAAGGGGCGGGTGTGAGGGTAACAACGTGGCCAGGCGCGAGAAAAGGGATGTTTTACAATGAACGGTGGATATTAAACGCCCACCTCGGCCACGGCACCTCATCCGATCCCTCACTATTCGTGATCGTATGTCATTCTTATAACATATTGTTTATACTAACAAAAAAGTTTCTCCAACAACAGAAGTACATAAAAAATACTGACGTATTGGATTGCGTGATGGAATCGTAATAGAGAATCCATCGAATAATGGTGAATGATTTTTCGTAAAATCCAATAACTCATATTTTTTTTTTTTTTATAATTATTTTCGCTGATTCATTCATTTAACGCAGGTGATCTATACTTATCGGCTTCTGTTGATCCGTTAAAGAGAGTTGCCGATCGACTTTCAATGATGAATCGTTGATTGGCAGACGGTCAGAGGAACTTTGGCAAGAGGGGTTGAAAGGGAAATGGGTAACGGGGGCGGATAATAACAGGGCGGCACACGTCCCTCTCTCTCTCTCTTTCTCTCTTTTGGTGAGTGAATGGTCTATGAGGGCCAAAGATGCATTGGAACTTTGCGGCTTCTCTACTCGAATATTCAACTTGTCTCTCTTGCCATGTGGCCATCGACGAGATAGCTCTCACGACTTTCCGCTCATAATTAACTCAAAAAATGGATATCAGTCTGGAGGAATGAACAAGCCGTTTTGTGGATAATATAAACTCTATTTTATTCGTATAGTCATGTGTTTCAGGTACAGTTCAAGTCGGTTTAAGTGCTCTGGCGAGATGTTGGAGTGAGAAATAAAACAGTATATGATAGTCGTTTCGCGGTTGATTTACGAACTCGACGGCTCTCGGTTCTGATTTCGTCAGTTGGTACGTATGAGTGGGGTTTCTCCTCTTCTGGGAGACACCCTGGAGAAGTCGACGATTTATGAGGTGTTCTTTACAAGTCTCTATAACTCACGTCTTCTCGGACAAAAAAAAATCCAGCTGGATCGAGTATATATTTTTTTTTGTTCCATTGCCAAATAAATTTACATATCATCCAGCTCTCTTGGGGTGGCAAAAAAAAAATTTATTGAGTTGAGTATTTGTTATACTTACGGATTTCTTCAAAGGGTCCGTAATTTAATTTTACTGGAATTGATTGCGTTGTTTACTTTGAGGAAAATTACGGGCAATAAAATTTGGCATTCAACTCAAATGCCCAATTTAGCTATCGATGCCTTGTAAATTTCGCCATTAACATTTAGCTCTTTAAATATAATGGAATTTAAAATGTCCATCGAAAACAAATACTGACATTAATACTTCCAAAGTATGCATGACAGGTTTAGTCAGGTATAATTACTGCAGGATAATGACAGGCATACTTAACTAAACGCTTGGAGGCAATATTTCCATCCTAATGAGAATGATTAACTCAATACTTATATTCTAAAGCTGCAAGTACATAATCCTCAGTATGAAAATAATTATTTCACACCTCTGACAACTCGAGAATTTTCTCAATTGTAAAATTGCTGGGATAAGCCGATGTACCATCAACTCATCGTCACAATTTTTCGACAGCTAATTACGATGTACATCGTGAGAACTGTACTGATGATTACGTTGTCGAAAGCGAAAAGAAGAGAACATATAGTGTGATGGCAGAGTGACCTTTTAAAATTCACAAAAATTGATGAGAATATGGAAAAAAGCATCTCGTTGATGCCAAATTCACGCGCATGTACCTAGGTTGGAAGTTGAGATTGCAGAATGACGTGCAAACTGTGGGACGCCCTCGTACGCCCCCTGGCAATGCGGTAATCACTATAATTACGTATCGAGCCCTTATATTAATATCCTCCAGCAATGTCTCTCTTCCTTGTCGATTTCGTTTATTCCCCAGGAGGCACCTTTCTTCGGTGAAAGCTGACCGCTCTCAACCTTCCTACCATCGTCATCTTTCCAACCTTTCACGCTAACACCCATCAATCCATCTTTTATTTATTGCCACCACGAAAAGTATATAACCGTCATGTGTTTGACACTTGCTGAACCCTATTATATATTCCTTTACACTTCACTTTATTGGAATAACTTAACAAACGATTCAACAAGTTTCTTTACACCTTTCCTCCATTTTAACTAGGTGCTCGTGAACTTTATTTTGCGATTGATTTTTTTTTTCTCAGTCACTGTTTTCTCTGTAATTCAATCTAGCAATTTCTCTATCTAATCATCACTTTATTGGGCCGTATAACGAATTTATCCATCATCAGATTGGATACAGGATGTTGAGGAGAAATATTCGCAATTCGGTTGGCGAAGTGAAAAAGCAATTGGCAATTGAACAGGCAAATTGAATTTCACGATGTAGCATTTGAAAATTCTTCACGTGTTTTAAACGGGGGTGGGTTTCGATGGAGGAAGTACACGCGTATTGGCCGATTATTTGAGATACGCGGGAGATGAACAATTAACGAATGGGTGTTGCCCGAACGCCCAGGACGCCGTCGCCCAAAAGGAGTCATTCAGTCGATCGGTCGATTCCTGTCAAATATCGTTACAACAGGGACTGACGTCAACACTGGCTGTGTAAATTCTCTCCCTTTCTGTTTCATTCACTCTGAAAATCACGTGAGTTCACTGAGAAATAAAAATTTTTTTGACAACAGCATAATTTATTGACACAAGTTGATTAGCATTTTTCAAATAATTGAATACATCACTTGGAGAATTAGATTTTAATTATGGACTTAGTATATTTTTCTCCAAGTACATATCTTGCTGAAGTGGGTGGCCTAGGCTGGCCGAGGACCCAGACCCTTCGGTCGTTGTAGCAATTTGATAAAATCATTTGCATGCCGTGCAGCGCTCTCATCGTGCTGCTAATTGCTGGCTTGAAAAATTAAAAATACCGCACGCCATGCAAGTAGGTTTTAAAATATACTCAAAATAAAGATAAGACACAGGTTTTAAGTAAATCCTGACGGTTTCATTGGCTCAAAACATTCGTGACGCATTGTATTGCCCAATTCAAAACAATTCCGCCCCTTTGGAAATTTCAGAAGAATCCTCCAATGAAATGACTCAATTCGCCGTGTAAACACATTCAAAGAATATTTACCTCGAGGTACTCAGTGTCCGTGGTATGATGACTCATCTGCGGCATCATGGCCACATTCTGGGGATGTACTGTCTGTGGATACTGATAGGCACAATTCATGATGCCTCAAAATAGTAAACAAAATTCTTCCCAGACAAATCCAATTGATGTAAAAATTTCCTCCCTCCTCACATATCACACGGTCAACCCCTCGATCCACAAAAATCCCCACCAATTGAAAAACAAATTCCCTCACATCACCTGATCATCCGAATGATATGACCACCTGATAAATTCACGGAGCGTAAATAATCCGTAAATACACAGAAATTATTTGGTACTTCTTAAGACGAACAATGGAGTAGATGCGGCACTCTGCGGGTAACAATTATAACTGAGGTTTTTCGAAGACCTGTGTCGGGTGGTTGAGGGGGGGAGTGAGAGAGAGACCGAGGGAGGCAAAAGGGGGCTGGGGGGTTGGAGGAGAGTGAATATATCCGCGCTCGCGCGGAGGCGGATCTTTCCCGCGGCTCCTCATGTACACACATACAATTTTCAACATTCTGTCGTACACATTGCGTGTGCGCGTGTTGGAAGCCCTTGTTGGCGCGTGTGAGTTGCGTGGGCTCCACATGCGTTTCTCCCCGTGCTGTCCTTTTTTTTTCATTTTTTTTTTCGGACAATGCAAGGTGTTTCTCAGCTCTGGTGGGGTTATCCCAAGACCGCCCTCTCTACTGGATGGTCCGTCTTAAGATATCCCCCTCCCTTCAACAACACCCCGACATCAACAACCCTCCCCACCAGCAACCCACAATCTCCACCAATTAAAACACTCTGATGATCACGTGGTGGTGATTCGGGGTCACGCGAGAAACCTCTAGAGATGGAGTATGGAGTTATTGGAAGGAGCGGAAGTTGGCCAAACTATAGGAGACAATTCATATCAGCCATTTCATAATTGAGGCGCGTAAGTGCTAAAATATCTCATTATAATTGTTCAATATATTTTTTGAAATATTTTTTTATCTTCGCTGAAAAATACGCCGCGGGATTTGAAAAGTCCACTCAGAAGAAAAATTAAAAAATCCCACTTTCGCATTGGGATTTCGTCATGCCCTCCTTCAACATTACGGTATTGTAATGAGGCATGGAGCAATGGATAAATGTCAAATGACACGCATGATTCCGGGTGGCATTTTGAGTTCAATAGAAATTTCGTTTCCAATAGGTCAGATTTGTTTTTTTTTTGCATTAACAGAATCAATAGTAAAAAATGATTGCACTGTTGGAAAGTTCTTCCTACACCATTCCAAGGCATTGCATTGTTGGGACTAAACGTTGAATAGGTTTACAGAATAAATACAAGTGACCCTCGAAATTGTGATGAAATTTTTCAAAAAATAACCCTACGTATATCCTCCTCATCCATCACATAATAACGAGCCAATTTTATCCAATTTTTTTTTGTGTATAATTTTCCATCACAAGAAATGTTTCAAGCTTAATTCGTTCACCGTGAAAATGAGCGACCATTACAATGATTATTATCTGATTGAGGGTTTGCCCCAGTGTGACGAGCCAACTAGTACATATTGTTATATACACTTCGGGTACCGACGTGGAAAATCTAACGACCCTCGGTGCCTCTGCATACACGAGATACGCGCGCACGCGTCGCTGTTACGCGCCAAGGCGCATAAATTGACCTATTAAAATCCACCACACTCCATATTGTAAAATGAGGACGGTTTAAATAATAAAAACAATAACCTCATTAAAAAAAAAATACAGGGTCCAATCTGAAGGTCCAGTCCACTGCAGAAATAAATAATAATTCAACAAATCTAGAATATGTCATCTCTCTCCTTTTTAATTTATCGCAATCAATGGTCTGAGCTGCGATTCATTTTCCACCCTTTCTTTCAATTTTTTTTTTCAAAGCCAGGATGTGCGTGTCGCAATGTAACACGGGGTAACGCCCACAATTTTTCGTTCTAATGGATCCCGTACCGTGGATTGAGAAACCCGACGATCTCGCCCACCTTTATGATTCGTCAGCGAACCGGTGAATGAATCTCGTGGACCTCAACGGGGTGAATCGATGAATGGTATCCTGTACGCTCTTTGAAACACATAATACACCGGAGAGTTTCTTTTCTTTCTAAATAGCCGCGTAACTCGATACAGTGGGAACGAGGTATATAGAGGCTTTTTTTTATATTTCATTCATCACGGCATAAATTTGTGATTTGTCGCGGGGGATGTTAAGAGGAGATGCTTTCTAACGGATCATTCGTGAGATTTCAAAGCGTTCAAGGATAAATTGTTTCATCGCATGGTATTATGCCTCAGTGCCCTGCAAACCACGAATTCACTGCAGCATTTTTTATCCAACATTCGTCTGAAGAAATATTCTCTTAATTCTCCCTTCTGCTTAATGGTTTTCCTCTTTTACATAACCTACAATTATATGATAATTTTTGGTTAAAGTTGGAAATCCATTTGGAGCAGTTGTTCGTTTTTTGGTGGTACTTATCAAAAGATGGATAGATAGTTGGTGCATCTGGCCAGGTGCACAATTTTTTTCGACTTTTCTTCGATGGGAAAAAGTGGGTGGTGCTGGATGGGCTCGTGCGTCGAGTTAGTGGAAAGATTAACGAGCCCACTAGCAACAGGACTATTTTTTTGTTTTGAGTTAAAGGAAAAAGCCAGTATATTGTTCAAGTGCAACTTGAGGATGAAAAATCGTATAATAAAGTGGAATATGAGGGGACTCTAGTGGGTTGGAGGGAATGGGGTGGGTGGTGAGATCGCGGATGAAACAAGGGGCAGACGAAATGGACGTCCAGACGTAAGAAACGAAACGGCCGTTTTCTTTGAGCCTCTTCAGACGAACGCGCTCTGTTATTATATCTCGAGAAGTCTTAGGAGAAGTCCGCGGGGCTCTTCGCCCCGTTACGCGTTTACTCTACTCCAGCCACCATTGGAGAAAGAATAATAGCCTCCCCCTACGCAGCCTGCAATTAAAACTTTTCAAACCTCTCCCCCAAGAGACGCCAACGTGAGAGCCAATGGATCCGCTAATCGACCCTAACTCTCAAGACAACTAAATAAACAAAAACTTATTATTATTTTTATTCTCCTTCATTTTAGAGTACAATCCGTAAAACCAATCGTCGTAAATTCAGTACTCGGTGGAAAATTCCAGTACTTCGGACTGGTCGTTTATTCGCGCCTCTCGGCACGTGCCTGATGATCCTTCAACTTCAAGTGTTTCCATGCCCTTTTTTTTTCTCTCAATGCGCACTAACCAAGGCACCCTCGTTCCGGTGCGGAAGGGCAAATGTTTCGTCTCTCTGCGGAAATGTTTTTTTTCTGCGGAATAAATTGATGATAAAAAAATGTTCATTGAGATAAAATTACGGGACGTAAACTTGAGAAATAATTGAAGGCCTCTAAAAGATTATTTATAATTTCTTTGAGAAAAAAAATAACATGGGAGTAAATCCGCTGAGTTAGATCACTTGACTAAATTTTTCTGCTCTCAGTGTAGTAACGGGATGCGGTCAGCCAATGAGAGATAAAAAAAATGAGAGTTTTGGGCTAAAAACCATCACAATCCTTCATTCCATCTCCAAGATTTATACCGAATTATAGGTATTAGTAAAAGTGATGATTAAACAGAGTAAAATAGTGAGTTAAAGGGTAGGTATATGCCAACAGTGGCAGTTGGTGGGGCATTACGGGTTACGCGCATCGGTTTGTGGGGTAATGACGATGATTCCAACTCCTTTCAGGTGGGTCATCATCTCGTCACAACGTCACCCGGGGCGGCTAAAAAATCCCAACATATTGTAGATGAAGAGAAAAAAAAAAGGTACACTTGGGGGACTAAAACACAGAAGTTTTCGGGCATCTCGCGATGAGGAGGGGCCCCACCCCTCCCCCGCTCGTGCAACGAGAGAGAAAGAATCATATGGTTTATGGACTTATCAATCATTTGGTAGCCGGTGTCGGGGAGTGAGCGTATGTTCTTACCGATGCAGCCTGTTATTAGCGACGATTAAAAGATTCCAGAGAGACGCACATACCGTGGAGGGGGAGGAGATGAAAGAAAGGGATGCATCGATATTCCGTACACATTTATTTGATAGTACGTGTATGTGAGTTTCCTTGATTCGTTTTCATTGACAAGATTTATTGTGCCAGGCGTGCAGAAAAGCCTGGAGATCCTTCGAGATACTTATCGCTCTTTAATCTCTTGTATATCGCATGTGCAATAAAATACCCGGATGAATGATAATGAGGAGTCCCATAAGTGTACTTTCGTCGGGTCGATAACCTCGGGTGAAGTGCAAACATGGCGGCCGATTAATCAATGTTAATTTAATTAATTTTGTTGGGGAATTTTGAACATTTATTTAATTGCCTCGGTGAAGGATTATCGGTGATTTTGGAGAGTTAGAAGTTGGTGGATGCGGTACCAATATGGCTGAAAACGTCGAGAGCGTTGGATGCGAGGGAAGGTGGGCCATGAGGCGAAGTAAAAGGTGATATATGCTTCGTTCGTGCCTCGTGGTAGGATATCTCCCGGGAACGAGGCTCGAGGCTTGTCTCGCCAAAGAGGGCACAGGGGGAGAGTGCAAACGTAAAATATTGCGTGGGTGTGAAGTAAAATGGTGGGTCTTTGCCAGTAATAAAAGTGTGCATTTTTTTGCATAATAAAAAATTCATTGAATTTGTGAAAAATTCAATTAATCACAACACACCAATTGCAGACAAATAAATAATTGGATCCCCGTTTTTATTGATGGACGCAGATTTTTTTCTGATAAGGAACATTTTTTCATTGTTCATTGCGAAATGAATTTTTGGTGAATTGAGAGTACACGGGTACCTGAATAAAATGATTTTAAAAAATGATATATTCATTGATGCATGTGAAATGTACTTTGGTGTTAGATGGGCCAAGAGCGGTAAGAGAGGCGCAAAGAGGAGGGAGTGATGGGGGGTATGGGGAGAGAGGGAGAGAGAGTGGGCCTCCTCAAACCCGGTAATTAAATAGCTCAACCCTGCAATTAGGGCCACTAAATCGTGGCGGGTCCTGGACCCATCGCTGGCGAAGGGCCCGCCAGACACAAAAAACAACGTTCGAAAACGTTGCTTATCCCACAGCTCGCTTATGGGTTTATACCTTGTGTATAACCTGACGTGTACCAGGCAATGGATGGAAAGAGTGAGCTTAGACTCCACGTTGCGGGGGTGGTTTGCTTGTATGTGGGAACCTGATCGAAGATGCATTAGACGCTCGTCGCCACTAAAACCCTTCTTACATTTTTATTTTCATTTTTTTTCATTCATTTATTTTTAATCCATCTGAAATCTAAAACGATTGCTCCTTTATCTTGATTCCCCCTGGCCAGCTGAAATTCTCGGGATTTTCTCACAGTTCTCTCCATTATTTCACTGGAATTGGCGCAAATAAATGTTCTCCTCCACATTTGAGACGTACACTGGTAAAAAAAATTGTTGAGAAATTATGAAAGTATTGATATTTGATGAAATAAAATATATATGGTTTGACTCGAGGAGGTGAATGACCATTGTTAGCATACATTTGCGATAAGAGATAAATTCAGTCGGTTTTCACTCTGGTTAAATCGTACATGCATGAACGGCGGACACGATTGAAGATAATGGTAACAAACCGTCTTCCTTCCTGGACAGAATGAAATGGTTTTCGGGGATAGTCTTGATAGAGGGAGTGAGGCATGAAGAGGGACGAATATCGGATGGGCCTCGTTGTTGGAACGTCTACAGAGGAGAGAGAGATGCATCATGATTTCCGTATGCAAAATTGAGCGTACACACGCACAAAGAGAGGGTGGGGTGGTATTATACCGAGGGGCCATCAGCCGTGAGGGTGGAGATGGATGGCCGAGCATCACGCTCCTCGCTGTATTAAAATATCAGTCTCCCTCCTCACTCCTTTTTCTCATACTCTTTATCCTCTCTTATCCTGTCCCGTTGAGCTCGCATTAAATCAACCACTCGAGCTATTCGAGATCCTATCGATGGACCCAACCAGATAATCCACACATTTTTCCCTCAATTACCAAACTCCACTGCAAACATTAATATCGAGTTATCAGGGCATCGTGTTATCGATCAAACATATCGATTGAGGTGACCGCTCAAAAAATTTCTCGCGACATCGATTAAAAATATTCTGCAATGCTCCATCCAATCAATTTCATAATCTCATCTGCCAGTGATATAATTAATCGAATTAATTTATCCCCAAAATAAAAATTCAAAAATTCATGTCCATAATTTTTATTAATCATCATTGAGCAGTGCCTGGAATACCAAACAATTTAATTTTCTAATTATCGTAACGTACCTCTCGATGGTTGGCGGTACTTATCTCCATGACGCATCTCCCTCATTCCAACTGAGATACCCACCTCATGCACTCCTCATCGTATCATATCGGCGTACATAAAGACTAATGGATTCGCAAAATGCCCCGACTCTCTGAGACTCAATCTCAACTAATATCCAATGTTTCATGTTTTATGCTGCAGTACTTGTTTCGAATCCACCGGGAATGTGAGAACGAGGATAAGACTACTTGCATTTATGCTACTAAGGATCGTACTGCAGTGGAGCCAATTAATTGATTCTCTGTGTGGCATATAGACGAAGGGAAAAATATTTTTATTACAACGCATGTATCTTTCAAATTTATAGAAAAATAAAGTGCACTTCAATTGGCTCCTTATGATTGAACATGGCTTTATCCGGTGGCTTATCGGTCTTCGAGGGCCGAGTTAATTGCAAAGTTAATTGCTTAAAGTTTAACATACCTCCTTCAATCGCGATACCATAAATTTTCCCTATCTTCTCGGGTCGTTAGATTCAAATCCTTCGTCACAGTAAATTTCTGACTTCTCTTATAAGTAAGGGAGTACTTCTCAAGAGTTGTTTCTTGTATGGTTTAAAAAATTTTAAGGTGAGCGTCAATGAGAGAGCGAGCAAGAGAGCGCGTGGCTTTTTTTTTTTGAATTTTCATGGACCAGCGGGTGACGAGGTGGGGCCCGAGAGGAATAAGAATTACCCGCTGAGATCGCACGCTGAGAGATAACCTGACGCAACGTACACCTCCGTGGGGCGTTTTGTCAAAGCTCAGAGCCCCCGGGTGGTTAAATTCTTACAAATACAAGTGATGCGGGGAGTCTATCACCTCAGGTGCTAAGTGGGCACTACCTAAATCCATTTGTCATCGTCGATTGAATTTTTTTTTCAACAGAGGCGTATTAAAAGAATACACACTCACGTTGGGAAAACATTCAGATGAATTTTTATGATTGAATCTGAAATGAGTTTTATGTTGTTTTAATGGTTGTGGCCTGTATATAAAAGGTGTTCGTACTGATAGAAAAGCTGACACATGGTGCATGGTGAAGAATTTGTAGTAAAATGCACCGTTGTGTTTAGTAGCCGGCAGCATAAGTACAAGTTTTTTAAAAAAATTTTTATCAGTCGGCGCCGGTAGCCCAGTGGCTAGGTGCGAGCCTACTGTTCCGAAAGTTTGTGGGTTCGATTCCCACTCGTTCAATCGATTTTTTCAAACGGTTCTGATAACCAGGAGGTTGCTCATCGAGTAACCGTCTGTACCGACATGATGTACTTGGTCGGATAATGCTCAATTAGCAAAAAAAAAAAAAAAAAAAAAAAAAACAATTTTATCTCCGTTCATTTTTTAAAATGACTTGTCGGTGATTAGGGACCCTTAGGGAATCTCCAGCAATGTGACAAGTCTTCGTAAGACTGCAACGAGAATTGATCTTACGTGAAAAGGGGAAATAAGTATAATAATAAAAAGCGTTCAAAGGATGTAAGTGGCGGTGGGGCGTTAAAGCCGAGGCAAATACACTTGGTCGGTTGTGTACGTGGTTTTCATGGGGTCTTATAGGAGAAAGAAGAAGGCGGCATGACCATTTGCCCTCCCCTCATTCTCCTCCTCGTGCACTCAGCCATACATGCAGTTAAGAGGTACGACGCTCGGTCAGAGGCGCGCGGTTACCACGTGGTTATCAAGTTAACCCTTCGCTTCGATTCTACCCATTCTACTCATGTAAAAAGATACGAGCGAGTGAGAGAGTTACAGCAAGAAGTCTGTGGCTTGGCGCGCGAACGCTGGCACATACTCCCATGGGGCCCCGTAAGGTGTGAAACCACTCGAAAGCAAAGAGCCCAGAAATTGCGTCCCATTATCCAGTAATGCCCCGGCGTGCAATCGCTTCTTACCCACCCCACATCCTCCTCTTTTTACCGCGTCTTTATATTCTCCACTTGACTCGATCGATAACCATTCGAAGAAAGTTCATCACACCGCCAGCCATTTATTTATTTATTTTCCTTGCATTTTTATTTTTTGGTTGCACCAGCACTCGGCCAATATTGAACCAAAAGGGAAAATTATCATTCCGATCCAAATCTCAATTAAACTCGGTGAGATGAATTTTTATGCGAGTGCAGGATTTCGATGCGTTTATCGGAATATGTGTTCTGGTGGAGTTTATCGATTGGGTCCTTCGGATGGGAGTAACAGTGGGATGAGGCTGGGATGAGGATACCTGTGGGGGTGGTTGAGAGGTGGAAGGGATCATTTTGTATCATTTTCCCGCCACACGCGCTCGTCCGATAAATCATCCACTCGAATGGGGCCACCGTTGAACACCAATTGTCCTTATTTACTGGCATTCGATATCATACGTGTCCAACATAAATTTCCAACCCTCCCCCTGTCACTCCGTCACGTGAACAATATTTTTACAACGAATAATTTGAGGATAAATTTCCGTCGTTTCAAGCAACCCCGACGCGTTATTATTTCTCACCCGTGAATTCATATATACCTACACTGGTACGAACGTGAATTTCGTGATGGGTGATATGTGACGGATGGCGTGACACGAGTGATTCTCATCGATGTTTTATGCACCTGTGGACTCATCCAACAAAATACATGTGGAATATAAATTTTATGCGGAAAATATAAAGTGCGAAAAATTATCCTGTGTTGAATCGGTGAAATAATTGTTCTGAATATTATGAATCAATTCAACGGTTTTTGAGATATTCATGTTTTTCAGTAAAAAATTAAATTTTCTGTTATTCCGCCCTTTTATTGGATCGAATAATTTACCTCAACAACTCTATTGTTCATTGAATACCCCGAAGTAGTCGCTGACCCCCAAATTATCGAATAATCATGCATGCCCCTTTGCCAAGAAAACTCCATAAAACGAATTACACGGGAGTTAAAATAATAACAGTTTCAGGCACCGAGTTTTGCCTTTCATTAGACAATTAATTCTCATTTACTCGGGCTGTACACCCAACATACACCTGAGAAAACATTCGACGTGGAATGAGTCTTTCTATGGTCTCTCGTAGCAAAGATGTTCAATTATCACTGTGCAACATGCAATTTTTCCAATACGAAAAAGTCTCTTTGTTTCTCGTTGTAGTGATGACCGATCGTAAAAAATTCCAGTTCCAATTATCATTAAGTACATTATGCATTTTAAAACCCATTGATTGCATGAAGCCCCCGGCAAACTTTGTACAGGATTTCCCAATTATACCACTGAAAATTATCGTGTGTTTGAAAAAAATGAACGTGAAAATTAAATAATTCGCTCATCACCAGCGAGCTACCGAGTTGAGCTCTGCTATTTCCGGTTGTTTGCGGATTTACGTCATTAAAAATTCCATTTTTCATCATAAAGACAAGTGTTCAACACTCGGCGTCAGTTTTTACTGCGTGCAATAATTGACAAATTATTCATTTTTTTCTCTGAATTGATTCTTCCAAAGGAAAATCCTTGAGCGATCCCTGAAATTTTTTGATCCTTTCATTTATTCTGAAAATATATTTTTTATTCAATTTTTTTTTCAATGTGGAGTGAAAAAAATGATGGACAATCATAAATAGTTGATTGCCGTGAGTGCGGTGAATAAAATTGGATTGAATATGCGGGTAACGAGAATCGTCCCACCGACAGTTGATTATAAAACCGTCATCCCCCTTTGCAACGCACCTACAATGTAACGTTGACGAGGGGCACTTTTCACGATACACCATAGATGGTATATTGCCGTACACTTTGACCCGGTTAGTGCCAGAGGGATTTTCACTCACGCGTGAGTTATCCCAACCCCTGCATACAATATGTATTGGATATATCTGTATGTAGTTGGCTCATCCATGTGACCGCGCTGATCACAGAGCCTCACGGTAGCAATAATTATTACAGCCCGACCATTGCCAATTACAGGGCAACACACTCATACCAATATCCACCATGTAGCCGAGTTGACATTACCAGGTTGGATATTGCCATTCACAGGTACCTGCGTCACGGAGTAAAGTATCTATACCCTTATTTACGCCCTACCAATACATAAAGCGATTGGTACAGGAATAGCAGTGCCATGTTTTTCCATCGAGTCATTAATTCCTGTACTGCACTCGAAAAAAAAAATAAAGATTAAGGCTGTCTGTCAAAGTAATTAAATTTATCTGTTGCATTATTCATGGATTAATGCATGTTTATAAACGTTTGTGGTTTGAATGATATATCTGAGGTTAATGTATTTTGATATGATGATAAACCTTTCAAAATGCCTTTTACACGCAATGAAACTCCAATATGAAATTTCCGGATGAATGAATATGTAAGACGCGTATAGAGTCAGCAAAAACCACTCGACTGGTTTCAGTGGGCCGATTATCAGTGGATATGTACGTACATAGAGATAGTTCATCAGAATGAGAGCTCCGTAGAGAGTTTGTGCGGCACTCTATACAGACTTCACATGCCTGCTATTAAATAGTGATTTAGACGGCGCGTTAGCAGCTGGTAATATCCTCATAATGGTACGCGTATCTTTCTATGCACGTCCTTACATCTCGCTTGATTAACATATAAGAGATTGGGTGGCGCCTGAATATGTTGGATAGACGCATTTGGATTGATGAGAAAAATGAGAAGATTTTTTTTTTTGAAAATTAATGACCTTTTCACGTATTCCCACCCAGGTAAAAAAAATTGCAATCGGAATATGTTTTCCAAATTTTGCAAAAATTCCTGGAAAACTTTTCAGAAAATTTTTTTTTTTAAACAAAAAAATCGGGCGACAAAATAATTTTATTTTTTGGAAAGGTTTTGAAAAATTTTTTGAAATCTTCAAAAAAATATTCTGATTACAATTTTTTTTTACCCGAGTATTAATAAAAAATATTTTCCCAAGTGTTATTTAACGTTGTGAATTCTTGAATTTTTTCCCCTTTGCTCCTAGAAATTAATTGTTAATGAGAATGTTGCCTGAGGTGAAATAAAACCATCTCCAATTGGATTATTTCCGTCAGAATCATCGGGACTATTCGATTTGCATCGATGGATTCGCCTAATTTAGTGGTCACACGCCTTTGACAATCACACGAGCATTCCCACCATCCAAATAATTGTATCACACTCCACTACCTTCAAAAAGAATCCCCAAAAAGAATGATATCATTGTTGCTGTGCGCCAATTGTTCATTGTCTGATTTTTCTTCCCTCGTCAAAAAAGTGCAACACGTTGGAAAGATTCGAATGCTTTAGAATGGCACATCGGCATCGAACACGCCCACTTATCTCTCACATTCGTTCATAGTTCCCTCGTCTAGAAACGATAACTCAGTAATAATAGCAGGTCTGTTTCACGAGGATTTTAATTGTTAGGTTGCTTCTCTGCCAGACGTCATGAGAAGAGGTGTATGAAGATGGAGGTGAGTGCTAGAAGCATCAAAGTGGAGCAGATCCCGCTAAATCGCCTCGAGGTATGTTTTTAAAACTAGAAAATTTCCTTAATTTATGATGATGAAAAGATTTATTAAACTCATATTATATAACATGAATAATTTGTAACAAATAATTTTATCACAGATAATATAGTGGCATTTCAAGACTCCTCAGAATTCTCGAGTTTTCTCGTGAATTTTTACTATGGGAAAATTGGGAAATTTGATATAGAGTGAATGGAGAAAAATCCACTTGCCAGTCACAGAAAAAATCACAGCTATTTTAGACCGGTCGAGATAACGCCCGCTAGGTTTGTTACTGCAGTAATTACCGGTGATTAGAGGAGTCATAATTACCGGTCTACGTATAACGTTACCGCGTTCATTCATTCTAACCGAGTTCTCGTCCGCGGGGTATTTTATTCGTGAAGGATCAACTCCTTGAAGGAACTCTTTCTTCATCATCATTATCGTTATCATGTACCTCGTGTACTTTGAGAAAGTATCGTAGAGAATTTGTGGTGAAAAACACTTTACTTGTTATCCCCATGAAGGAGGTGAATTTTTCAAATGAAAATTTGCATCACGAAGGCAGCGTGGAAAGGTAATGTAGTTGGAGATCAACGGCATCACGAGAGCATGCTTCAGAGGAAAAGCAACAGTGTAAGCAGCATGTGACAAGTTAATTCCTATTTTTGTTTGCATAAGTGCTTGAATATATAATTTTGCCTTATGGAAATAATGTGAGGATTTGTTGTTTTTGTAATATTTTCTACAAGGAGCAGTGAACTTTTGAACTGTGTGGCAGAGTTAGCGATGCAAATTTTATCTAACCGATTTATCGATAACAGAAATCATGAGCTCGTCTCATTAATTTTGGATGGACCATTCCCCTCAGGGTGAATTCAAAACGGATCAATTTTTTTTTCATATAACAACAATTTAATACCTATGGATATGGAATCGATGGTCACTCACTCAATAATTCACCTTTCGAAGATGGGAGGCAGCTGCTCTCCTCGAGATGTTATCGTTCGCACAGCTGCCGTCAAGTGGCCTCCATGTGACTGCGAATGGTAGCGAGGATCGCGATTGGTCTTCGATCACTCGATCGAGAATTCGAGGTATCAAAAATTCATTTCTTAAATATTTCTGTGGTACTTGGAATTGTTGTACGATGGAATTGATGTATCTCAATCGAGTGAAGGAACCCTACACATTTTACTACAGAGCATCAAGAATGGTTTGGCGAGGTTACACTAGACATTTACTGCTTCGAGTTTACCATCGTCACTTTTCAATCTTTCAATCTCCTTTTCATATATGGCCATGTTGATTATAGCGTGACTGTACTACTTCATCAACGTTCAAGCCTTTAGCCCGTATTTTTGTCGCTTCTCTGTTGGTGTAAGGGATATATTAAACATTTGGCGAGGGGTGTAGAGTCCTGTCCAGTATGCAAACTCGAGGATTTTTATGAGGGTATCAACTCAACTAATTGCCCGTCTGTATGGTGGACAAGTGGGTAATTGATACTTCTACGCAACAATATTTTTTAAATCCAGTTTTCTATATTCTTCTTTTTATCGTCATGAAGCTAGAAGTTATGGTATCCATTTTTTTTTGCCATTTGTGGTCATACGGGTGTCGATAATTAATAATTGGATGCATTTCATTTTGAACACATACATTCGAAATTTATAGTCGCTATACGTGACAAATTGCCTGCTATGAATAATGAATTTTTCAAATTGACTTTCCCAACAAAATCTGAAATAATGCATTCAAGTTAAGATCAGGATGAATGCAAAAAATCCTCCCACGCGTATGGCGATGAAATTTCGGAGATAGGATCGTTGGGTATTGTTGCGAGGAGGTTAATATATTTATGATGAGCCACTCACAATTCCCGAAAAAGGTACAAAAATAAAATTGCCATCAACGTTGATGAATTATTCATTATTGAAGTTGAAGTATTTCGATTTTTTAGCGGAATTTTGCAAAACCGACATTATACCGACAATTTGCCGCTGGGTAAAGATTATTAATGTTTCATTTTCAGTGTTAATAAAGCCCATGTAGATTTAATCAGAGTGTCATTATTAAAAATTGGGGACTTTGGAGAGGACGAGGCTCCCCTGCCTCGTCAGCTCATAAGGGGCTAACGGTCGTTAATGAGCGAGGGAGAGGCGGGAAGAGACTCCTGCCGATAATTAGAGATTCGCACGGTGTTTCCGCGTGCGGCTGTATAGACATGTATTAAAAATCCATATGCACCACGGTAGAAAGGAAAAATAGGATCTGATATAAAAATTCAGGCAAGATATAGTCTGGTATACGGCATGCACCGATGCATTCATATCAATTGGCTCATGCATATGCATTTCTCTCACTTGACTTTTGCCACTTGGATGCATTCACGTACGCTCATTATTGTGAGTACCAGTAAGACATTTTGAAAATGTGTCAAATACACGGGCAACGCCTGCTTCGCCCATTCGGTTTTATTTTTTCCATGATTAAGTAGAAAAGTATTGAGTTGGTCCGGCACAAGTTATATTTTTCATTGAAGAGGGAGGAAGCCTATAATATCAGAGAGGCAATCCCTGTCTTGTAGTCGCGAATTATTGAAATAATTCTCAAGTGTGCAACAAGTGATTTGGATAAAAAAATTATTGAAACAATTAGGGAATGTCTAGCGTGAAAAAGTTTTGAATAGTCACGAAATAACTTCTAATTTCGATATCTTTATCTAATCCCACTCTGGTTACTTCCGTGAATTCCTCAAGAAATTTATGGTAGACACGCGAACAACTACGCGCACAGTGCACAAACGGCGACATCCTGCCAACGTTAGTTGGTGGCCGGGGTCAGGCCTTAGGCAAAACACGCCGAAGTTTATTTCCACTGACATCGCGTGCAGGGCCTTCCTCAGGCTCATGCATTTTTTTATCCCTCTTCGGGGATGGCATATTCAGTGCCTATAGAAAATTCCACTTTTCTCCAAATGTATCTCCATCGATCGCATAATAATGAGAAACGAATACTTGGCGAAATAGCCTTCTCGCTTTTGTTTGACTTTTTTTTCCACCTTTGTTTACATACCAAGAGGTAAATACATCTCGTCCCCTAGTGTTTCAGATACCGCCAATCTTACCGGCTGAAACAAAAATATTATGAATTCAATTATTTCGAGTTAAATGGAAATAATAATAAATAGTAAGTGTAAAATCAAATGTGGGTGTTAGAAAATTTTCGAAAGGTGTGTTCAGGGCGGAATTCTGTTGCTAAGTCGAGGTCGTAAACACGGGATTAGGCTATTGTCAAGTAAATAGAGGTGTAACCTCGGTACAGTGTCCATCGGCTTTTCTCGGCCATGCCGAAATACAAACTACTTCGCTCTCTCTCTCTCGAAGTAATCTCAGAGTATGTATGTGTAATGTAAGCATTAGGGAAATGGTGGTAACAATTCTCAAGTGGTTTCTGGAGATATATAAGGGGAGAGAGACGTGATCGATGCCCGTGGGATGCGAGGGCGTTCCTGGTGCGGGAGGCGCTCGAGACAAATGGACGTCGCGCGTCTCTCGACCACGCCTTCGCGCGCTTGTGAAGAACTCCGCGGCAACCTAAGATGCAGAGGAGGATGGAAAATATCGTTGTTTAGGGCCAATGTAAATTGTGTACGTGTGTGGGTGCGATGAGGGGACTCGCGAATTTTATACCCGGGGGTTACAGCGGTGGGACAGCAAAAGTCGCTGTGCGCAGAAAAACCTTGCGTATGAAACGAATTGTTATTTTTTATTCATCTTCATTCCCCTTTGAATTCCCTTTTCCTATGAATTAGCCTTTCCTATTCCACCTCCCATGCATTCGTGCGAACCTCTTCCCCGAGGTCCTGGAGTCTGAATTCGTTTTCATTCAATTTCGGATGATTCAGTGAAAAAAAAAAAAATGTATATTTTTTTATGAATCACTAACAGATTGCCACAACAATGGGATTATAACCGCCACAGGCAATACGACGTCCCATCGTGACGGCACTTTCCGAGACCACCCAAAGTGTCTGCACGGGAATCCTCCAATATCGACGTATCATCCGTGTTGAGGGACTCGAGGTAAATCTATAGCGCAAAAAAAATATCGGGTCCTAACAGCAGGTATCTGCGAGATAAGACACGGTGGAACGCAGGTGTTTAGCGTCCGGCTAGTCATCGCATTGTCATTACTTACATCGCTGGACACGCGCGGTCATTCGTGACCGCATACGAGGCGAGAATATACGTCATCCGGACTGAGACGCCCCAGGGGACCAATAGCCCTCACTCCTTCCATTTTTAATGCAATATCGATGCACCCTCAGTGCTTTAATTTTCCTCATTCCAATAAGGATGACTATCTACGCGCATCTTCCCTGAACTGATAGAACGATTAATTATTTCAATCCTCTGGGGGGACAAATTTCGAAAATAATCGCCCACATGCTCTCGATAAAAAGACACGGAAATTGCCAGCGGCTGACAAATGGATGATAAAAAAAATGCTGAAAAAATTAATCGCAGTGCCATAATGCTTCTCTGTGCGTTTCATCTCGATAAAAGGCTCTCTTGCGCCCACGACGAGTCCACAGCACTCAATCGTAAACTCACTCAGTACCTTAATACAATGCGAGGGAGAGACTCGATTCGATAACAATCTTGATCTTCCGATACTCGCAGTATTCGCGTGGGTCTATACTCTTTTTTTTTTTTTTGGTCTCTTGGAAGACTTGTCCTGCGTGCGAGAGTGCATATTGCTCATTGAATTCAATATTTCTTCGATGGCCAGCCCCGGGTGAGTGGGTGGATCCTTACATGTAACGAGGTAGGAGAGACCTCTACTCGTAAAATTTAAATCTCATGTGATCTACGATTTCATCGGCAAAAAAATTGGAAAAATCGGTTATTTATGGTGCTATCTACACCCACTGGTGGCTTTTCAATCTGTCAATGGGAAAGTCATTTATGCGAGATTAATCAGATAGAATAAATGTGAATTAACCTTTCCCATGTGAGCTAAACCTTTCCAAAAAAAAATCAGAGAACGCCAGACTCTGAAAAATTGATTTTTCAAAAGTCCCAGTAATAAATCCAGAATTAATTAAATTCTCAAGTCGAAAGCTGATCACGGAATTAGGGAAAATTGCCCAATTAAAATGGAGCGATGACAATGCTTCAATGCGGAAATAAAAGGAAAGGGAAAAAATTGGGACTTCAAATTCCATTGGCAACTTTCACAAGCAATTTAATGCTTCCCCCGATTTTCCTCCTGAAGCTGAACCTCCACCCCTTTCCCCCTGGTTTCCACCAACGTGCTACGAATTATTAATACAGTCACGCGTCACCGCCCCAGCATCCGGCGACACGTTGCCGCGATATTCCTGAAGTCAAGCGACGTCAAAGTGGATAGGAGAAGAGGGAAAATCACCCCCTCGCCCCTCCAGACACCGGGGGACTTTGAATTTTGCATACGTACCAGACCAAAGGTATTATCCGTCGAAGAGAAAGTGCCTGGGGCGCATGCCCAATATAAAAGCGTGTGCCCCGTGTCACGCTCGTGGCCGCGCACGCGTTCCTCATCCATGTGTTTGTTACAAAAGCCAATGTTACACACTTTAGTACGTACATGTTTTATATGCCAGTGCGTCACGGCTCTCTGACTCTAGGCTGCCACGCCCATCGCGACTAAGCTCGTTCATCCGCGACGAGAGCAAAGACATTGCCCCGACAATATTCCAGACCCCCTCAGCATTTCTTACACCGGAGTCAGGCTCAGACAGAAATACCACAAAAAATCGTGAATAATTCCATGTGAAAAAACAAACGCAAAACAACGGGCTAAACTGAAACCTCCAAAACATTGGTAGCTGAATTGTTTTCGATTTTTAATCACTTTTAATTGAGCCCTGAGGATCTATATAATTTCTATATATTTTTTTGGGACTGATAAAGTCGTGACACCTGACCAATCAAGGAATTTAATTAATTGGAGGAGGATGTATCAAGATTGTTTGAGTGAAGTGATCGAGGCCAGCCGCTGAACAACAATGCGAATATTCCGAGTCAAGACAAAACAGGTCGACAAAAGCCACGGCAACAGAATATAAGAAAGTCCCTCATTCTCATATCTCCACCTGACAGGAAATTCAAATATATACGTAAACCGGAAATGCAACGGTTGGGAGAGTGAAATCTTCATGCACGGATTCACAATGTTATTGCAATTACGTATGATACACATTTTTCGTTTTACGACTCTTATTCATTCTTTTGTTTCCACTGAATTTCGTTTTTTTTTTTTAATTTCTTCTCCTTAATTTTATGATCCTTTCATGTTCTCATTTTTACGTTACATTTCCACGCATTTTTCGTCGAAATTGCGTGCACAGGATGATATTTGGAGCAGGTGATGCAGTGCAGGTGGTTTTGTTGTGCCGCCACCAATTCATTTTGCAAGAAGTTACTCCATGGATAATTTTTTAAACAATTTGAAGAATGATTTTTCAATCATTCCGGGCGGTGATAACGAATGGGAGTGATGTTGGGTGGGTAGTGATTGGGAGTTTGCGATTATGTGGATTTCTTGGGCCGCCTACTCGACTCCCGGTGGTAATTATCGAATCCCGGGATTGGAGCTACCCCCGCAAGCCATTTCTCAATGATTACGGATCGAAAGTTGAGAAAAAAAAATGAGGGAGAAGGTGGGTTATTATTCGCTTTACACCTATATACTCGATGTTCCAGAATATTCGAGGATTGTGGGAGCTACACTGACACGAAGATTACGGGAATTAAGCCAAACCTTGCACCCGTCAGTCCCTGCGGGTATTCTTAAGCCGACTTAGAGTTTTAGCCTTTTTCGTACGTTTCTCCGCTGTCTTTGCTACAATCTCATGCATAAGTAGTTCAACTTCCTGGGAGTTCAAGGAAAGGGATGTTCTAAGAATTTTCTGCAAAAACATACGATTTTTCATGATTTTTGAAGGACCGGCCAAAATGTCTGCCTTTTTTTTTCCGGCTGTCGACGAATTATTCTGAAGCACCTCCACAGGATTTAATTGCGCCAACTCCTGAGGACACGGATGTATAATTGTTTAATTGATATGGGCTCGAAACACAATTCGCCCAGAGGAATTTGAATGCTCCCATCTGATCATAACGAGCACAATAATTATATCGTTTTGATCTCAAGCCCAAATGCCAATGTCAGAGGGCGGGGATTCACCCATAAGGACGATGCACAGCCACAGAACACCCCCCAGCATTTTTCGTCATTTATCATTTGTCGCTTTACCCCCGCAACTTGTAGAATAATTTTTCTGTCCATCTCTCAAGCGTTCATTTTTTTTTTATTTATTTTTCCTTCGAGACATTTGTGAGTAATTACCAGATGCAGATAACCGATCTGAGTGCCAGTTCCTTTAGTGTCTCTTCCACCGGTATTTCTCTCCCATCGCAGAGCATTTTCACCGCTGGGTATTATCCAGGGGATTTAAAACCAGTGGACTTGACGACTCGAGAAAAATCGCCAAGATTAAATTCACTTTGTCGAAGGAAACTCGGGAAAAGTGCACCTGGCGTTTGAAATCAGATTGCGGTTTACGATATGGACAGATTGCTTTCGTGGAAAAGAGTGGAAAAAAAAAAATAAAGAGGGGACATTTTTTTCTCTCAATCGATTCCACCACTTTGTCCCATTTTATTCCACTCTTTTTTTTTCTCTTTAACCTCGTACATATATGAAGCCAGCTAGGGAATATAAATTACTGTCAACTCGTCTCTGTTATCAAACGATTTTACGTCACCGCCCCCCTTTGATCGCCAAGCGCACTTCCTGTGTGTTGGGATGCACTGCACCGGGTTATGTGCATCGTTCAGGACTTGTCTATGGTTTTAAAAAAGAATAGAGAGGTAAAAAAGAATGAGCGTGGAAAAATCCACAACGTGTCATCATACCAGTGGTCCCCCCCCTCTCGCGAGAAATGCAGTGTGGGACTGGCGACAGTTGTGTATCGTTCCCTGTCCCTCAAAATCATAGGGTACATTCTTTTCCGCAACCGCGAAAACGATTGACAACGGTAGTCGTGTGGGCGGAGATTAAGCATTTGTCAACCATTTTTTTTCATATGGAAATATATTAATGAAGAGTCATCCATTAGCCGGAACACGTTTCAAGGAGTTGATAAAAAAAATGGTTTTCATGTCAAAATTAAATTTCTCAATTGTTATCAATTTATTAGCACATTCGTATGTATTTTTTTTTCCTTTGCAGGCGCGGCCTGTTGATAGAAAATTCTCCATTTTTGAATGACCGTTACCCGAGTGAGTCGAAAAAGTTATACGAATTACTCTGGGTTTTTTCGTGGTTGCTCCTTTGGCAGGAATTCTACCGACGACGCCATTCTGTCACGGTATTCTTCAGTCTTTTTTAATTATTATTGCATTGTTTTATAGATTATATGATTTTTGAGTACAAACATCGGTGCGTGTCAGACACTCATTGAGAAAAAATAAATAAGTGAAAATTTAAAGACAGAATACACCTGATCGTAAAGGCAAAACGAATTGCAGGAGTCTCTCAATTTTTGTTTTCTTTTTCACTCTCTCTTACTTCTGTATGTACAGAGCCATGAAAGCTCGCGTGATGTTTAAAATACGGGTAAAACGTTTTCGTTCAGCATTTAGGAATCGTTTTCCGAGGGCTAATTAAATGCCCGCTTAATCAGTCAGGAATGTTGAGTTGCATTTTGCATGGAGCTCGCATAAATTGAGATTTCTTTATCTGAAGTGCAGTTGAAAAAAAGCTGTTACCATGCCGGGCTACTTATCCTTTTGAAAAAAATTAACAAACTTTTCGGCAACTTTGAAGCGCTATTTCTTGTTTTTGCTGAACGATCCTGGAATTCCAATTTTTCTTTTTCACTCGTACACCGATTAACCACTTGACTATTACCGTATCGTATATTTCTATTGAAAGAAATACGTTCTCACAGTAATTTCATTCTATTCTAAGCCTGATTGAGGTTAAAACTGTCATATCATTGCCCCAGGCATTAGATCCACAAATAGAGTGCCTATAAATAATCCACTCAACCCCCCAATGTTGTGATTACATTACACAAGATGTGGCTATATCCCCTGCAAATGTATAGCGTAGGGTGAAAATATACCCTCATGGCAAAAGACTCGACTCTTAGCGGCCCGCAAATAGATTAAATCTCCGACAGTTAACATTTGATTAAATTTGGCCATTCAGACCAATCTTAATCGCAGCTTTTCGTCGCGATCCTCCATCTTGAAAATTTTTTTCATATAAAAAATTCAATCATACAAATTAAATCATGGCGACCGAGTGAATATCATTTTTATTGTTGAATAATTGATTCCCTGTATTAGAACAAATAAGAAAGAGGATTTTGTGTCAAGGACCACCCGGAGTGTCCCCGACACACGACAAAACATGATTCGGAGATAGTGGGGGACATACTCGACTCTTTATTACTCCCCTCGTCCGACATTCTGGCTAATAAATTATTGAAGGACTGTGGCTCCATGCCCTGGGGATGACGTTTGATATTGCGGTGAGAAAATGCACACTTTGCTCTACTCAAACCCCGACCAGATGGCGATACAATACTCGATATTGTTAACAATCATGAAAAAATACAGCGATAATTTTTATTTCTCTCAGCGTCGGTAAATGTGAAAAGAAAAATTTGAGTGCGGTCATTTAGTCATTTTTCAGGAATACTAAATAGCTTCCAAGTTGACCTGGGGTGGGAAACCCTTCCGGAAGGGTCAGTCGTTAAAAACAATGCGAATTCTTCACGCTCCCATATCCCACGGAATTGGGATGCTCTCCTTTCGGCGTTTTTCCAAAAATATTTCAAAAATTCTTCGTTACGCATTTTCTCCTGATTTTTAGCCTCATTATATCTGTCAAAAATTGATGGCTCGGGGTAATTAACGTGGCGTCGAGGCTTTTCGATTTTACACCGCTCTCCAGAAAATACCCCAGTGATAAATGACTACCCTCTGCGTGTACTTTGTCGCAGTTGATCAAGCATGAAAAGACAAGGCACTGTGTCATTACAGACACGAAATAATTACCCCTATCTACCCCATTCACCATCAATTCATTGAATAACAACATGATTTTGAATTCAAGGAGATGCTGTTTGTAATTAACCAATCGTCGTACATTTTATCAGTAAATAATTAATCGTTGGATTAATTCTCACCAAGTATTGCTCATGTCCATCGATAGGGTGCAGTGTAGATGGTAATGGGGTTGGGTTAAAGTACACGTCATTTCCGAGGCTCTAATTTGTCAAAGCTTCATTACGCTGAACCAGTCGAGACCCATACTTAGTGCACCGGCGTTGGGGTAATCATAGTTTAAATTCGGGCCCCATCCATTGAAAATCAGTGGCTCCAACCCGCTTGGCAATCAGGATCCCCTTTCCTCGTCCCTCCAAGCCGATAGGGAACGAGACGAGATAGATTATTGGATGGTGACGAGAAACTGAGAGGGGGTGGAGCTATCATGGGGCATTTGATACGCAGCAAGTCATCAATATTACATAAGGGTATACCTTCAAATGTCCCATTGAACGTGTGCACTCCTAGAGCCATTTATTTGTTATCGAGAAATACTTTTAATACGAGAAATTATAAATAGATTATTTTTCCTCATCACGTCAATTGCCGTTGACAATTTTTCCTTCATTGAAATTTTTTTTCTTCGTGACAAAATTCAAAAAGACTGTTAGTGAAAATGGATTCACCTCGATTTTACAGTTTTCCCCTTCAGAACCATAAAAATAACCCCAATGATGATTACTCCGGTCGTGATCCAGAAGAGGAGGAGTTTTCATACTCGACCCATCACTATTCCGACCCTCAAGTACGTCTTTCCTCCAATACAGGGTGAAGATAAAAAAAAAATACCCTATCGTCCAACAAAAATCCCACTCGGCACTTTTTCACATCACCATCTTCTCGATTATCCATCCCCGTCACCTTTCGATTTCTTCACGTCCCATAAATACATAAAATAAATTGAATTATCTCTACCAACGGGTAATGATAGGTTACCCATCTCGTCTCCAGTCCCGTCCTCTGGACTTTTTGCATCGCACCAGGGAGACCATCAAAGCTAGCAACTTTTTCGTCTTAAATCCCGGACTAATTAACATCAGGTCAAAGGGTACCGCCATGCCCTTGACCCTTCGGCGCCCGTGGAAAATTACCTCTCTCCGATATCAATCTTTTTCGGTCGGAAGAGGATTCACCAACAAAGTCTCTGCCTCATTTATAGTCCTTACACGTTTGACCAGGATGATATCCCACTTCCCCGATTTCCACTTCTGCATGGACATTTATTTTTTTGAAAAATATAGCGAAAAGTACCACCAGTAGATGTGAATGAATTCTCATTCCGATATGAGCAAGCCCCATTACCTCCCCTAAACGGAAAATTAATAAAAACCCCTCCCCAGCCGTAGCCTCGTCGAGGCTGAAAGTTGAATTGAAGTCGAAATGAACTGGTTGATATTAGCAGTAGGTAAGTGCTACGATTGGTGGGTTTATGATTGAGAGTACGTTGGGTACGTGCATAAGTTGTGTTTGAGGGATGCGGTGAAAGAGGCCCGAGTGCAAGTCCAAGGCAAGTCCAATCGGATCGACCACCAAAGTGGCGGAGATTGCACAAGCACGGATGAGCATGGTACCGAGAGAAGCTAAAATAAAAAAAAAAGAGAGTAATGAAAAAAAAAAGAAAAAAAATGATCAACCGTAATAAAAATAAAGAGAGATGAGAAGGAGAGAAGCTGATGAGAAGGCTTGGATCAGGGCAATCATCATACAGAGTATTCCGAGGAGGCGGAGGTGGCGAAGAGGGAGTGGTGGAGGGATGAATTCGACACAGAAAGAGATGCACGATGGTGGATGCCTTCTAAATAAAAATCAGCACGCAATGAGACCGAGATTGTTGTGCAAAATGGGGCAAATCCTGCTTGATGCGATGCCCGTGGTTACGCCTAGTGTAGAGAAGAGGATCGCCCACTCCCGTGAAATTGGAGTGAGCTTTAATCGCAAATAAACCAGGTGGAGGTAGTGAGGGCCTGATTGCAGGATTAATTGGATGTATCGTGAGGTAACTGCGGGAGCGTGAGGCACTGGGATCCCACCCCAATGATGCCCACGCTAATTTTCAATTTATTTTCCAGGGGGAATTCCATTTCATTGAAAATGAAACGACGCCCGGAATTTTTTACCTCTTTCCCCTGGCTTTTTTTTCTTCTTTCGCAAAAAAAAAAAAAAGTGCTGACACTGGGAGAAAATCGGCAACGGGGTTGAATCATCCTTGTCCTCCGGCACATACACCAGTCGAGTTTTAGGAGAGCATTTCAAGTGCTGGGGTGGTCGGGGGGGTGGAAAGGGGTGGAGGACTATAAGCGACGTGACCGCCAAGGGAATCGACGCTTTAGCATTCGACTTGTAACTTCAACTACGTCCCCTTTACGTGACTCTGCTGACGCTGTGTTTTCCTCATTCCGAGTAGAGCTTCACGGAACATTAGGCAATTACTATTTTTCATCATGATTTTTCATTTTTCAACGCACCGATTGCACAAAAAAATAATGATTATTTCTCACCAACAATTGAGTGCCTGAAAAATTTATTATAAAATTCCCAGGAGAGAATTTCATGGGGAGAAAATTTTTAATGGGCAAATTAACTCTGGCCAACATTAAGAATCAATAAAAACGAACAGTAATTCCCCTCTGGATAAATACGAATCCAGTAAATTCACGAGAACACCCGAGAAAAAAAAGCAGAAACCAAATACGAAAGAAAAAGCAGTGAAAACGAGAGCCACTCGATTGAAGAGGGCAAACAGGGCCATAAAGGTTCCTTTCCCGGCAGCCTCCATGGGTGAATGGACCCACCACAGAGAGGAAAACGGACATACACTCCTACATGGCCCACTGGAGAAATGACAGAGACACAAAATAGCCATGAAAAAGAGGGAGAAAAAAAAAAGAGAAACGACCAGGAGAAAGAATATAAAAGTCCACTTGAACTGGAGAGATGTGTCCGATCATCCGGTGAACGTGAAATGCTCTCATGAATATCTTCACAACCCCCTGCGGAGTGTCCCCAACGCTTTCCATATTTTTACAATAATTTCACATAATCCCATTGAATTGACTTAAAATACCTGAACACGCAAATTCACAAATTCAAGATGCGTGTCTGTCACTCAAAAAGAATTTGCACCTCTTTCCGATTCTCTTTTCTCTCGTCGAATTTCATATCAATTGGTTGGTGATCCAGAGGCTGAAAAACCATAGCCCCAGCGGTCACTTCTCCCGCCAAGGTCGCGAATGAGAAACGTATCTCGTAGAGATCGCGTGCCACAGAGTGAGTTTTCGCTCGTTGGAACGGACCACATAATGACGATATTTTCTGTCGGCTACGTGCAAAGAGTCACGGACATGTAGCCCCTTGCTCGACTGGCACTGACCGGCAAACCCTGTTACGCGGAAGTCTTTCAGCCACATTCAATATATTTTCCATAAAAAAAGGTCTTTCGTCAATCGCTTAATTCGGGGGTTGAGAAGCAGTTTAACATTTCAAAGGTCAGATATATTAATTTTTGGTAAAAAAAAAAACATTTTCAACTCATTGAAATCATTTCGTTCGGGCATCAGTTCGACCATTCCATTTTCAAAGTTATGAGCGCTTTTATTTCACTAAAACCCCATTTTTACTCACACAGTCGAGTATTTTA
This sequence comes from Fopius arisanus, assembly GCF_000806365.1. Taxonomy (NCBI): domain Eukaryota; kingdom Metazoa; phylum Arthropoda; class Insecta; order Hymenoptera; family Braconidae; genus Fopius; species Fopius arisanus. The sequence goes on along the minus strand of NW_011887805.1, from coordinate 538,872 downwards.
TGACTCCGTGTCGCAATACCTTGCCGGGAGTTAACGCGTATAATAGATTTACATAGTGGCATTTAAAGTCGTTGGACAATCACTGAGTCGATTAATCCTTTCTTGACAGCATTGCAATTTTCTTTTCCTCTCTCCTCCACCTCACCGATAAAATACTCAAATATAGCATTGTATTCAAATCCTGAGGAAGAGAATTATGAATAAAAAGTAGTACAAGTATTCCTGTTCTGCTCCACTCTGGGGCGGCGATATTAAACTCCGTTAACCCCTTCACCACCTTAATGTCCCCTTTTTTTCAAGATTTAAGCGTTCTTGGAAAGCCAAGGCACGATGAGGTGATTGAAAAAACGAACACTCACTCCTTTGCCTTAATGCCCCTGAAGGTCGCGTTTTTTCGGTCACACGTTGGGTCGCAAAAAAAAAAGTCTCCGAGGTAGCCGAAATAATGATTTTTAATTTCTTTTTAATTTTCCCTGGAGCATCCACATTTTTCCCTCTTCCTGGAATCGAAGCTGTAGAAGTGATTGGGTCGTTACACAGCTTCAAAGAAACATCCATCCCTCTCTGGCTCCATTCGAGAGTGATTATCCTGGGCCATTATACGTTCGACCACACGCGAACGATCGCGTCGTTTACATCGATGCAGAGATTATCAGTGAGATTAAACCGTCCAACTCTTCACTGAGATACAGAAGCGCTGAGAATGTTAATACATTTACATTGACCTGCAAAAAATTCAGTTCTCGATATTTTTTCGAGGGATGGAAAAATTCTTTTTTATCCAATCAGCCACATGGTTTTCGCGGTGTAATGATATGAGGGCATGAGAGCAGTATAAAAAATTGTAAAGACGGTCAACGATCTTACGGCCATCTTGATGCGATTGAAGCATGTGCGCCCGGTGAGCGACGGGGTAATTAAAATGCAGTCAGTGCTATCTGAGATCCCCGGGACTTGTGTATCTGTATTTATGGGAGTTACTGTCACTTAATGTCATTTCTACGTACGGAATGATTTAATGTCTCATCCTGAAACTTGCTATTGGCAGTGGGTCGAGGTTATTGCTGAGACGCACTTGCACTTACTCGAGTTCGACGAATTCATTGAATTATACAATTGACAGAGTCCGACAACCCCGGATTTCCAGTAAAACAACGATGAGCATCTCGGACAGAATAATTTTTCCCAGAAAAAAATGAGCATTTGATGAGTTGTCGCGTAACATGAAGGAGGAGAGATCGAGTTTAATAATAACAAAGCTCATCAGCTGACCGTCGAGGACAGTCACCCCTCGAATAATTCGTAATAAAATGAATAGCCCGATAAATCAAAGTGGAGTAAACCGATGGAATGATATGAGAGCGATTAGAACAACTTCAACCTCCCTACTTTGCATTATCGTTTCGACATATCGGATCGACGCTTGGGTTATTTAGAAAATGGCGGTACCTCACGTTTAGTGCCCAAGGGGCCCTGTCGATTACTCAGGAATGAGGAGATACCGGTATATCTCGGTTACCTTTTTCTCTCTCGCCAGAAAATCACCGAGGCCAGCCAGAGGACCAGCTGTGTATGCCAATCCGTTGGCGCCTGATTTGCACAACGAAAATAATGAAAATTTTTTCATTCCTCATGATCCATAAATTTATCTCTCCTCTCTGACTCATCAATATCAATCATTACCGATCCAATCAATTAGAATTATTATTAATTATCATTGATGGGAGATTACACGGAGAATCGATGTCGTGCAATGATTTCTTCTTTTCCCCTCGATCTCGATCTCGATCTCGATTCCACATGAAAGGAATTAAGAGAAAAAACTTATCTGAAGTAGAACATTTGTTCTGGGTGGCTGGCGTGAAGGAATTTAGTAGACGTTGTCCAGTTGGTAACGGAAGCAGTCGAACTGATTCCGCATAACTGCACGAATAAACGTGAGGAGGTGGTAAGAGAATTCATAAGAAAGGAAAGAAAGTGGAGAATATGAAAAGATGTTAAATGTATAAGATACAAAGGAGTAAATGGCGACGAGGTGGAGATAGAGGGGAACAACGTGTAAGAGGATCTCGTGCGTGGCGGTGTGGTACGTGCAGTTTCCGAGATTTCCGAGAAATATGCCGGAAAGAACAATAAAAATAATCACTTCAGTAAGAATTAATCCAAAATGGGACTCGACCCTTCTCTACTCATCGAGTCGTATGTGTGTTACATTGCTGTATGGATATGTTTTATCGCGCCTTAATGACATCTAATTGCTTTCCAGCGTCATGCACTCTGAGGCAAACGAGCGGAGTAATTCATTAGTGCGACTTGTTTGTTATGAACAAGAGACTATTTGAGGGGTTTCATGTAATAGTTCAGTTACATGTTGTCGTTGAACACTGAGGCGGGATTAATTGAAAAGTGTAATAAAATGGATATATGACTAAATTCCATGAAAAGTCATAATAATTTTTGGGTCAGCGAAGACAAATCGCTTGGTGGAAATAAATAGTCAACTATTTGACTCAGATATTTCCACAGGATTTTTTAATGTACCCGAAATAATTCTAATGCGTGATTAAAATCGAATCAGAAAGCAGTTAAATCAATGAATTTGTTGTGCGCACGGGAGAAATTTTTTTGCGCTCCGTTGCACCGGTGATCGCGTGGTGTCCGTAATTTGGGGAGGATTCCTGGAAATATTTCAAAGAAATCCTCAAAAAGTCATCAAGTAACTGTCACTCCCTGTCCTTGGTAGATCGTCGTGTCTGCCTTGGAGAGTCCTTCCACAATTTGCCATTTTTCTTTCAAAACTACCTCAAGACTCACCACAAAAAAATCGATCAGGTGCAACGATAATAGCCCTTTTTTTTCCATAGTACATGACCATCACCTGAATTGTTAAAAGATGGAAAAATCGAGAAAGGAGTGATGTGGACAAAAAAATTATACTTGAACGATATATTTGCACGGGTTCCTGATATTTTTCAGTTTCAAAATTAACTACACCAATGCAGAGATGTGAGATGGTAGGATACTATCACGCACCTGTCTCACGTATGAACACCTTTTTGACGTGCTATATCTACCAAGTGTACACATGCAATACCATATACCTCTCACTGACAACCATCGGGTAAGGCCTCTTGACGCACCTCCGTGACGCTGTAAGGCATGCTTAAAAGACAGTGAAACTCATCCCTCCGTGAATTATGAATACTTAAACTAAACGACATTAACGCTCACTTTCAACTTATACCTGTGATTAATTCTTACTCAAATGTTACTAAATCGGAAAATTCTGGAATTGAGATACAATGCGTTTTTCATACAAAATCACAAGTAATAATCGGCTTTCATCTTCAATAAATCATTCACTCATCCCAGATGAAAAAGTAACTGATAAAAAAATGAAATAAATATGTCACATCATGTCGGCTTGCGTGGAATAGAGTAATAATTTTTTGTCATGTTAATATATCACCATTGCATCTAGCTTATTCAAGAGAGCTGTCCTCTCATGACCCCTCATGCATTCGATCCAAATGGTTATCTATCGTTGTAATTACCACATGATTATTTCTCCTTATATATTTTTTTCACTCTCTACACTTATCCTCCTACTGTACACATGGCCAGAGAGTGCGATAAAACTTGATTGTCACAAGCCACGCACATTTGACTCGGTGGTGAAAAAAAAAAAAAATCACTTTTGTCATGTGTCTCCTTCCACATTTTTTGCCTTTCCAATTTTTTTACTCCAGCCTCTATTACCTGTAATTATCATTTGTATAATTCTCTTGGAGTTTCATGACTGTACTTATTGCTAATACTTCCTGATACTGATTTCCCGAGACCGATAGTAATTTCAAATATAATTACAAGTTCCAGAAAATAATACACACAATATGAATGATTGAATTGATTTAAATATCGATGTATCAATGATTCATTCACGTTTATCCATATTCACACTTCGCACGGTGTATCATTACTTAACACTCGACCTCAAAAAAAATTTTATTTCTCATTGCATTAGCATTTGTCACACCGACTCGGCCTTGAAGCACTGAAGAATCGTAATAACCTCATAAATATATTGTAATATCCAGCATACTAATTGATCCAATTATTTCACTATAAAAAATTCCTGAAAATTACGGGAAAGAAAAAAAAAATCCATAAATCATAATTACCTTTCAGGATGAAAAATGAGTGGTATAGTATTAATAAAAATCGAATGAGATGAGAATGCCAAATGCATAAACCCTCAAAAGACGATGATCTAATGGATCCTATAATAAGTACAGATATAGACGTCACCAGCGTTTATCAATTAGCACAAGAAATCCCACGACAATTAACGCACCACTTGTGCATAATCACCCATAAGATTAATTTCAATAATTCACCAAAAAGCTCCATTTACCCCTGAAATCACGTAAAAATAAAGCAACGCGGCGACACGATCGGTGCAAAAGAGTAATTACCCCTAGTCCATAAATTGCCTCCGGAAAAAGAAGCTTCAGGATTGTAGCATTCTCTCTGGTTTACTGGCGTGAACTGGTGCAGCTAGCAATTATTGCATGCTTGTGGCATGTCCAGTAATTATCAGCGTACCGGCCATGTCTGTAGTAGTCCACTGCCCTCCCCCTCCCGTACCCCTCACTCCCCATTTGCTAACTAAAAATTCCCCCATTGAATTCAGACGATAAAAAAAATAATTCTCTTTAAAGGGAATGAGAGGGGAAGGTAGGGTTATAAAAATTGTACCAAGGTGTTGGGATTTTGATCCTCGTAATGCAGAGGAGAAATAATCTCCTCTTCTTTTTCATTCTTCGATGTTATAAGTCGGAAAGAAAGTCGAGGACTCACTCGTGTATTTTTTTGAGGGTAGAGGGCACACATACGAGATGCTAAGGGAGAGGGAGTGAGAGGGCAACGCAGGTAATTGCTAGGCCGACGGGTCGATAATGAGCCCTGGGCTTCGGGGAACCGATTACACCCGGTCCCGAGGAGCCAAGAGAGCACCCAAAAAGCCAGTGGAAGTGGCTCCCCTCGAGAAAGAAGACAACTCGATAAGTCCACTTTTACAATACACTAGTGCAACTGAGATGGACGCCAACTTCTCGCCATCTAAAAACCAACCAACTCCCCGTGTCTGGCCGTCCTTTACTCGTCTATGAGGTATGGGCTTGATGGAATCCTCTGGTTCCCACAAAACTCCAAAATTGGATGAGATTTTTTTCATTCGACTCCTTTTTTTTTACTCTCGGCCCAGCATAATTTCTTCCTTTAAGGGAATCCCATGTGAAAGGAAGATGGATATTTATATCAAATCGAAACTCTCGAAAGTTGAATCCCAAAATCTGTCACACTCATTTTCCAAGTGGCCATCACCCAGCTCACAGACAACCCAGTAGGAAATTGCGGACTATCATCGGAACTTAATTGTGATTGAGAAGCTCGAATCATAACGGCACGATCCAGTGCATCTAACGGTTTAATCCGCTCAACCTAGAGTCTCACACACAAACGCAAGACTTTCAGACAGAAAACCAAGTTAATGGTTAACAAAATCACTTGAAAATAAACGAGGCGACGTCCTCGATCGGCGCCAAGTTGCCCCCCCTTGGCCCTCGGTACCACCCTACAACATTACTAATTGCTAAATTATCGAGATGATGAGTGAAAAAAAAAGGGAGAACGGCTGTTAGGAAGGCGAGAAAAACCTGAACTTCCTGCATGCAATGAACAACCAGGATCATATATCTGATGTATGTCTACAAGATGAGATGTTATTCCCTCGAAGAAGAGACAGAGGTTGAGACTAAATGTGGAAGGGATGAGGTGGGTGATCTAATTTCCCGGGCAGTCGTGCAGAAAATGATCTACCGGTTGCGATTACGAAACGGCTTCCAGTCTTTGCCGTTGGGCACACGTTCCTTCTTCATTCTCATATTCCTCAATTTTTTTGTTTTGTCAATAAATTTTTTACCTTATTACATTTTTTCACGTGGTTGTTGTTGTTTTTGCTCTCGTTTCGCAATCAACCTGTCCGACTTCCACGTAGTGCCGCGTTCGACGAGATTATTGACGTGTCGTGCATGTGAAGAGTTATTACGAGAAGTTGTGAGGAGATTGTCTTTTGAGAATGGAAAATGGGAGATTTAATTTTTATTGAGGTCCCAGATTTTTTTGCCATTTTAATCCTTGCAAAGACGAGCCATAAAATGGCGGAAAACATCGGGTAACTCAATTATTCTGTTATCCTATCACAAAATTCCGGTTGATTAAATTTGCCCATCACTGGTCAGTACAATCGCCCATACCGCTTTAATAAAGTGTTGATGTTGCTGGTGGTGGTGGGGATTTGTAAGAGGAATAATTTAAATGGACGCGAGGAAGCCCAAGTACTGCGGTTTGCTCCTGTGGCGGCCTAGTGGTACGCAAATTAGCATAATGAGGCAAAAATGTTGATATTAATATGGGGTACTTAATAACGCATTTAAATAATTAAGGTTTTCAATAATTCCTGGAGCAGTCAAGTGTGTCGCAATGTTTTATCTTTTTTCCAAGAATTTTCTCAAGATTTTCCACTCCCTCTTGTATATCCTGCAATGATAATAATTGTCTCATTAGCAATCAAGCTGATGTCCTTCATCGGAGTACGATCGGTTGGATAAAATATTTAGTAATTCATTCATCATGCCAGCCCTGACAGGCTGGAATTTTGGATCTATTCCAAGAATGATCCCGTGTCACTGATGTCTTAATTTCAACATTGCATAATTCCGCAACAGCTGTATCGTTCCCCTGCGTCGATCGCCGCCGGATTGCTTCCATCTGGTGCGGAGTCCTGATTCCCCATTTCGCCGCAAGAACTTCACGTGCCCTCCAGGGCTGTCTTCGATACTGTCGTGCTCGTCTCCAGCAGGTGTTAAAATTTCACCTCAAACCACTAATGATCGCCAAATATCCGCGGCCTTCTGGGACATATTTCGCGCCGCCTTTATGACTTCCAAATGTATTGGAAATAAATCCCAAGAATTCTATTCACGCAGATTCTATTTGGAGATTCCACGGTATTCGCCCTGGGGGATTCACACACCAAAATATTTTCATATTTCAGACAAAATAGCTGGTGAATTTGAAGGATATTAGACATGGTAAATTTCGTTGATGGATTTAACCGATTTAGTTTCTATACTTTATTTGATGGTACGTTGGTCTCGGCTGTCCGTCGGCCCGGTGTTACATCTCCCACGAGAGTATCCCACCACCTACTTTATAACCGGCCAACAGGAAAGACCTCGTATATTCCCTTTCAGTGCTACACTTTCCGATTCCCATTGAGCGAGACGGCGGTAACCCGAGGCACTTTTTCCATTGTCGATAATTCTACAAAGCCCAACAGCTCTCCCTCGCGTGTTCCACCGAGTTCAATGCAAAAATACCGGATCACTAAATCCCCGAAAATCACGACTCCGCTGTCCGACGGAGAGTAAAAAGTACCATCAATTTTTCTTATTTCATAACCCACTCTGTCTGACAGAAAAATCACTCCAAGAAATACAAGAATTATCTCGAGGTGATTTTCACACAGAAGAGAGTTTCTTTTTGTTCCCTGGTGGCGCCTCAGTTGGGATATAAATTAATTAGATTTGTGTCGGGGGTGTGGCTGAAGGGATATAGTGTGTGCCGGCACGTTTTGTTCCCGTCTCTTCTCAGCCGTCTTTTCGGCACCGAAAAAAAAATTCTCAATGCACTATTAAAAATATTTTCAGTGGACTAACGTCTTATGCAATTGTGATTTTTTGGAATATTTTATGTCAAATGATTTCAAATAATTTCATGCAATTCCAATTCAAAGAGACAGTGATTTCATCTCACACACAAAAAATGACAAAAATTGGTGGACATTGATAAAAAAATTTTCCGAAGATGATTTCCGAATTGTTTGAATGCGAATTCACTGGCATATCACGGAAACAAAGTCTTGCCCGATAATTCAGTTGATTCCGAGGCATTTTACACATGACAGGATAGCAGGTAGAGCCATGTGATGGCATGGGGCCCTTGATGTATAGGTGGGCGTTAACGGTTGTAGTAACATAGTAACTTTTATTATATTGGCGGAGAACGCATGTGACGCGCGGATACAATGAGCCCCGGGGCTTTGGGCCTCATCTCTTCCTCGCGGCAGGTCAGACTCGTGAAGGGTTAAATCATCGGAAAAGGTCGCGGTGACTTGAAGAGAAATGAAACATACAACTGATGATATTGCCGCGTTAATTTACGATCACTCGTAATTTACCTCTCAGATGAGAGATTTTTCAAATGAATATATCGAGTTTATTAATCACATATTCATTCATGATTATGTTAATTAAACTCACATTGATGGTGTTCAACGGTGATGGGGTTGCACCCCTGCGGCTTCCGCCGCCCTCGACCTCCGCCTCCAGTTTGATTAATCTCGAAAAATCCCTAAAAACCAATGCTCACGCACTTTGAACTATCGATGAAAAATATAAATTAATATATCACTGATTGAAGTTATCACTTGTGCAGCAGTCGACCTCACGCACTCTCATTTCCCTCCAAAATTGGTACCATAATAACGAGGGGAAATAAAAAATCACAATTTCCATACAACTACACAAACACGATAAGAATGAAGTAATAGTTGGAGAAAAATTGAAATAATTCGTGTGATTGGCAAGCACTGGTGGTGAATATACGTCGAACACGTGGAGGAACTATCGGAGGTGCGCCGGAGCGCCAAGAAAAAGGAGACAGGTCGGTTCCACCTTCCCTCCCACTCCAGTTCTCCTTCCACGGTCTCGTCTACCTCGCAAGGAATCGCCGATTATTTCTCCTTTTTCTCTTATTTTAAAATCCACCGTGATTTTTTTACACGTTAGACACACCATCGAGGGGAGCAAGAGGTGGCGCAGGTGATTCTCGCTAGTAGCACATGCGCATGCGCCCTAGATCGTCGTATCATTAGCGCGTGATAAAAAAAAAATAGACTGGCAATAAAATCGGCCAAATTTTTAACTGTTATTTATCTCCGGGAATAGACCGGTGAAAAGGCTCTTGAGAAAAGTGGTTGAGGTTTGAAATAAAGGGCGAGTTGCGGCCGATGCGGTGTTTCAATGAGTTGCACACTAACGTTAGCGTACTTGGCTTTTGAACGCGACTCTGGAATTGCTGTGGCGCCACCCCCTCCCCATTTTACACCCATCGCACATAACCCACCTCCTTCTCCTCTCTTCGTAGCAATATTCCTCCCCACCTCTTTTCTCCCTCATTCAAAACCTCACCCACTCGCCTCTTCATGCACCTCTCTCAGTCACTCCACCTCTTTGCCTCCTCTTCACCTCCTTTTTACCTCCTCTGCCTCCCCTGCCTCCTCTGCCTCCTCTGCCTCCTCTTATTCCGTCAATTCCTAAAGCATTTCTCTCTCCTCTTTCTCCCCTTTTTTTTCCAACCTCTTCGTCCTCACGGATTTCTCCCTATAATTTACTACCCGGTTGTCTCCTCATTCTTTTTAACTTAACCCTTTTTCTTTGTTAATTCTACTTTTTATTTTCCCCTCCTTTTCCCTCACTGCCGCTGTCTCTCTTTCATTTACCCCTTTTCACTCGTCTTCCTGGTTTTTTCTTTAGTTTCTATCTTCTCTTTCGCTGTGGATGATGTATATATATGTATAAAACGTGCGGCCAGCCATGAATCTTTGCCGTTGCGGCGAGAGAGCTCTGGCCGATGCCGTAACGCCCATTTAATAGTATCCTCGACGCACGCCTCGACCGTGCTTTTTCCATTCACTCTAGTGCCATCTGTTGAGCCTCCCATCTAACTATCTGTGGATTTCACTGCTATTATGAATCGTGCGGTTTTTCCTTTTTTTTTATTTTTATTTTTTTTTATCTCCATCAAGTCTTCACTCACTCCGATGTACCCAAAGCCCATTTTTCTCCGCATTATTGTATCTCTCACTTTGCACGAGGGCACACGAACCGTGACGAATTGCCTTGCAAGCGAAGAGAAGTAATTAGCAATAAATTTCAGCACGAGCTATGAGGAAATATTTATTTTACCTTTCGCCTCTACCTTTATCCCCTCGATACTGAACCTGTTCAAGGGCGCATCTTCATTTTCCATTGGTTTATTTATTTTTCAAATTGTTTTACGATCAATTCGCGAATGGACATGAAGTGAATTTTTCCTCGTAAAGGAAAATGATGATGTTGGAATCTCGATTCACTTCGGCACCTGCAGGTAGGCAATTCTAGAGCGAGGATATATTTTTTTTTCAATCCTCGAATGATCGTCATTGTAACCCTCCGGGCGTGGTAGGACGTATCGAGTGACAGGAAGATTCCAGGGTGAATCCGATCTCCAGGGATGATTTCGTTATTATATGAAAAGTATTCATTCTATCTAAAAATCCCATCTTCCACCCTATTTCCAATAAAGAAAATTCAAACACAATTTTTAAATGTAAAATGAAAGTACTTTAATATCGATCATCATAATAATTTACAGTGAACAGTAAATTGACTTTTACCGTTAAAATAAAAACATCATCTTATGTACAATAATTACAAAATCACAAATAGAGGCTTCTCTCCATCTCAATATTTACATTCTGTTTAGAAAATAAACTAGGCACATTGTCACAGCACCTGAATCAGTCAACGATAAACTCCAGCAACTTGAAAAGAGCAGTAGTATTTACAATTTTCCCAAATAATTCATCCTAATCGGAGCTAATCGCCATAAACAAGAAAATTTTAAACCATTGGGTACGGTACCATTGGCATATATTGCTGTGTCATAATGGGTACCTCCGATTTGACCGGTTGATTTTCCTTATCTTTCTTGGTCTTCCTCTTCTGGTTCTCATGAGTCTTGACATGTTTGGTCAAATGATCGCTCCTCATGAATCGTTTTCCGCACGTTGGACAGGCAAATCGTTTCTCCCCAGTGTGTGTTCTGAGATGTCTCTGGAGTTCATCGCTCCTGGTGAAGCGTTTTCCACAAAATATCCAATTGCAAACGAAGGGCCTCTCCCCCGTGTGCCACCGCAGATGGGCCTTCAGATGCGATGTCTTGCCATAAACTTTGCCGCATCCTGGAACATGACAAATGTGCTGACGTTTGCCATCAGCACCGACCTGATTACCCCCCTCGACTTGACAGTTTGGACAGCGGCATCTCGTGCACTTCTTTCCGGGTTTTGTCTCCTCGGGGAGCATGTGCTCAGCAGGCGGTGTCAAGGGCCATTGGTATGGGCTCGTGTGACCCTGTGGACTCGGTGGAAGCTCTGGAGGACTCGGGGGTAGATTGTAATGCTGAATTGTCGGAACTGATGTGAGTTGAGGCTGGGGTAGATGAGTTGGGGTTGTCCAGGAGGTGGTAGTTGGTGGCATCGGTGGCATCGAGTACGATGGCGGTGTGAGGGGCTCAGCAATTTGACTGTGAGTCGAATTTGAGAACCAGTAAGAGGGTTGACTGCTCTGGAGATGATGACTCGGAATCTGGGGGTTGTAGGAGTGATAATGCATCGGAGACGAACTGTAATCCATCGAGTACGACGATCCAGGCATACCGAGGGATGACATCGGCGTCATTCCCGGCATCGGTGACATCATCGTCGGCATTCCCATCTGCAAAGATAATTAAACACCTCGTTAGTTCACTCGTTAAATTTTTATTTGATCTGATCGTGGGGATCGTGTGGTTTTTATTGAATTCCCGAGATTGAGATGGGATGACGGCTTCGGCCGATAAACATGGAAATTAAATGAACTCGGATATGATTGGAAAAAAAATGACTGAAAATACTTGAAATTGAGAATAATTATTGGCGTTGGAGAAAATAACCAAAGTATCAACTGCACGGAGACCGGTCAGAAGCGTTCACGCTTCGAATGTAATATTACGGTGGATGATTACTATAATTCACAAATACAGCGCTGTTGCACCGTGATAATTCGACGTTAAATTATTGTATACAAGGTCTGTATGTGGATAACAACGAACCTGCTGATACTGCATCACTTGTGCCATCACTTCACACTTTTCTTCAATTTTGCTCTGTTCTTATTTATTTCACGTTTAAAACTTTTTTCTCCTCAATTTTTTTTTTCAATGCTCTTTTTTACGAGTAATGAGGTTTACACCCACGATGTAATCCAGAGTTGAAGGTCAAGCTCGACTCGGAAGTCCAGACATTGATTCACGATTTAGCCGAGAGTGAAAAAAAAAACAGCCGTAAAAGAAAAAAAAAACGTAATCGGTTAAATTGGAGAGCACGTTTTGGTTGTTCGGCCACGGGCGTTCGCCAGATAATTGCTGGTTGGTGAGCGTGTCGCCTCGGTTTTAATAACTGAGTGGACAACGACCGAGACGTAGAGGGAGGCTGACTACTCAGACAACCAGTCCCTGTCCTCTAAATCCATACCCAGGGGAAGGGGATAACAGTGGTGGGGATGAATCTACCACACAGCATAGGGATATACCCATTCAATTTCAGAGGGGGTAAAAATCTTTGTCCACTGCGCATGCTCAATCCCCTCCAGTACCACACAAACCACGTCTTTCCCATAAATCAACCCTGAGGGGTTTACAACGCCAAGAGTCTATCCCTCTCTTCTCCTCTTTTTCCCTTCTCGTATCTTCTTTCGTAACCCCCGATTTTCGAGGAGACAAGGATCAAGACCTTACCGTACAAACCTTTTCTGGCATATTTTCGCTTCGTCGTTAACAAATAATCTACCCCTTCGAGCTGGACATTCAATTGCACAATGCAAAATTACAAATTTTTCTGGAAAATTTCCTCTCCAATTGACACTGCCTCCGTTTGGAATACCATATGCAGTCTATCAAGACAATTTCTTCCATTTTATTTATGATTTCAATATGACAACAATGATGATGCTCCTCCAGTTAAAAAATAATTGCTCCATTAATTTTCCCAGGAGGTGTAAATTTTTTCAATCCATAAAATTCTCGGACAAATGAATTTTATAATTTTTCATTCTCACAGAAACTTGGGCATTGTTAAAAAATCATTTGACCGGTCATCCACTGATGATAACGCATTCTCGTATTCTCTCATGATCATAAATCGTCTCTGGACCAGTGGAGGATATCCTGCTGATCCTGCCACGAGACCAAGAAACGAGAAAGCTACCCTGGTGCGCTGCTACGGAGTACAGAATGGTAACATTTATGGCCCCCAGGGCTGTAAAATGATCATTGAAACATCCCTGAGAGGTGACGACACTATCGCAACTACTGGCCTCGACACAAGCTTCCAGGTCCTTTTCCACATTATTAGCCACCTGCAAGTGTTATACAATGTGAAAAAATGTGAAAGGTAGTGAAACGAAAGCACCCGCACCAAAAGTTACTGGTGGAACTTGTAGAGTCACACGCTTTTCCTCGGTTGACATCAGCTTACAATGACCAACCGGAACATTCGGTTATTCATTTTTGCGTATGGCATTTCGATACGCATCATTCTTGAATTACGTACCTCTATCGATGGCTATGATCATTGGCTTGCCAGTGAGCCATTGAAAATGTACAATTCTCGGGATCTGTAGACACAAATGTAGAAAAGAATGATACAATCTGCTTTTCGAAATTTATTGGCATTTTCGTGGAGAGGATCTTTTTTTTAAAAAAATGCTTTTTTCAATTCCGTGGAATTAACAGAAAAATATTCGTATTCACGGAAAGCGTGGATTATGTTTATCTTTTTTGGATGTCTTCAGTGTCAAAACGCCACAGTCAGTGTTTGGAGATAAAGTGAAAAAGCGTGTGGTCACTGATTACAATACCCTTGGAAAAATTATCAAATGGAAACATATGGTGGACAGAAGTCTTTCACGACAAGAAAAGAGATTCCGAGAAATTTCGCCTTATATCTAGATGCACACCAGTATTTTCCCAGCATAATGAATGCAAAAAAGTGTCACAACCAAGTGTTTTTCATTTTTATGGCGATTTCCGGTAAGATATATACCATTCGGTGTGAACCATCGATCATTCCACAAACTCACCAGCAACACCCACAATTTTGTCTCCTGGGATGGTTAAACCTCGCCTTGTTTGTCCAATTCATTGAGCAAACACGTTTCCAACCGGAGTGAACAAGAAAAATCCCACCCGTACACGCTCCCCAATACACGTGTCATTTTTCCTCGCGCTTCAATCATTTATTCTATCTTCTACCAGTTGTAAATCTTACGAGATGAGTGTTACCGGGAATATGAAAAGCCCTGGCACGCCCCGAAGAGTCAGACTCTGTGCAACCCCTTCATTCTTTTCTTTTCAATTTGCATCCGTGTCCTCTGGTTGTATTGAGGAAATAATAAGCCGCTTAGTAGACGCTGTTGGGGCAAATTGACGATTTCGTAAACAGCACACCCACGTGAATATTACAAATTTCAAATCGATTTATTTTCAATCAACCAATGAGAACTGCAATCGTAAAAATGCACGTCTCGAAAAAAAAAAATTTTTTCTCAGGGCAGTGAGACTGCAAACTAATGATGGAAAAAATGCTTCCATCGCAAAATTCCTAATCCCCCAAATTGTAGAGGAGATAAGATTTTTGTAGCATCTTTAGCCTCGGAGTTTCCCCCCATTAATTAGGAGACTAATTTCTTGAGTGAGTTGGGGGATTCGAAATAGGCTGGAAAGGAGTCGGCATTTTTTTCAAGCATCCCTCAATATTCTTATCCACCACGAAGATCTCCGAGGTGTGCTACCTTTTTGAGCATAGAGGTTGAGCCATTTGGTCACAAGGCGGAAAAACAAAAGAGGTATAAGGTGGAGAAACAAATGATGCCGATTGAGGAAGGCCCTTGGTGACCGGGTGGACTTTTTCACTTCTGCATTCAGACCATCGGGTGTGACCAATTGGTGAGTGAGGTTCATCCACGGGAGATCGTGTAGAGTATGCTGTAGAGATTTCCTTGGAGTTCCTTGAACACGCGTTTTTTTCCGTAGACATTCGGGTGCGATGGACCGGGGAAAATTGGAGGCAGGTTTAGGGTCTAAACTTTTTGATACTCTCTATAACAACGGTGGGGTAGATCGACCTGTTGGAAATTAATGTCCTCTGGATCTGACGTTCAATCTCAGGTGCATTTCCACAATTCTGGGAAGGGCGATGGTGCCCGCTGGATTATCCAGAATTTTATTTAGGGTGATCCGGAGAACTCGGAAAAAATCCCTTTTACCACATTTCGTTTCGGTTATTACAATGGTACAGGGTGAGATCGGCATTCACCTCGAAAATTTTATGGGCGCGAAAAATAAAGGATAATCAATTTATATTGTAATTAAATTTTCCTCGTTTCTCGTGAAATGTATTAATGAAGGAATATATGGTGTAATTTTTACTCGAATTATTTTTCTGGTTCGGCGAGCCCTTTGTGGGTTGACTTACAAACATAAATATGATTTTCTAGTTCAAAAAAGTCATTTCCATAAACCTATAGCGACCGAACAACTCGTAACTCAGCGGGTTTTATAGTTTGTTGGAAATTATGAGAAATATCGTAAACCATGAGAAGGTCCTCCACTTTATGTGTGTTTTTGGGCTTCATATACTCAGATCAATGTGTATATCTTCCCTGAAATGTACCACCTGCTCCCGAATATTTGACATTTACGAACAGATTAAAACAACAGAAAAAAAAAATTAATTTATTCATTTTCGCCAGCGACATGAAGGAGAAATACTGCGAGCAAAAAAAAAATGTTACGCGTAGTTGATTGAGGTAAGGGGTATACCATGTATTATATAGGTATATCCCTGCCCTGAAGATGATGTTAGAATAAAAAGCCCCGAGGAGGAAGCTAACAGATCAAGAGCAAGTAACCTGACAATAGTCCCCGAACAATAGACACAAGTTTTCTTGAGAGCTAATGGACCGTATCCTCGCAGTTTTCACACGCTCTCATGTAATACGCAACAGAGAGTCTTCCCCCGAAAAAAAAAATCTGAAGAAAGGAAGAAGAGAATGCGTAAACGAAGGAGGGTATTAGGGCGTTTATTCGAGCCGATTAGACGCGAAGAAAAGAAGATTATCCATGTGCCTCCAACCAGAAGGTGTGGTGGGGACGATTATTTGAGTATCTCGAATCTCATATTTTCGCAAGTGCAACGATAATCGGTTTAACATTATCGCGATGTAAACAAGGAATTACGTGATCGGAATAGAGAGGATTGATCATAATTATCGTGATAATTTATTGCTCGCATTTGAGTAATTAATCGTCGAATATTGCGGGAGTGAATAAAAATAATGGAGAAAAATAAATTGAATAGCTGGAGTGGATTTCTCTTTTGTATTTAATTGATGGTTCTGGGTTTTGGTTTTGTTTTGAATTTAACGACTCATCTGCACTGTGAAAAACACGAAAATCGAGGGTTTTTTGTGAGAAAACAAGACACATCCTCGATCATCGACGATAGCAATCGATCACGATGACCAGACCATCTTTCTACATCCTCGCACCATTTGTAGGCAAATGATTTCCTTTGGGCTTGGGTATATGCCTTAAACAAACCAAATGCCGACCAGACGAACGGAACGAGCCACGAAATTCATTAATCACTGACTCCCTGAAACCCAGGGAAAAAACAAGATGGAGGGAGGGGGAGATGAGAAAAAAAAAGGAAACGATGTAGCCCCTACTGTCTTATTGGGTTGTACTGCACATTTAATGTTGAATCAGTGGGGCACGTGTGGCTGAAGTTTCTCCTTTGGATGGTTGAGACTTCATTTATTACCCATCGTTTCTTGAACAATAGACGAACCATCAACCGTTGCAATCACGAGAGAATGGGCCAAATCGATGACTTGATGCTGGATAAAAGTTATTTTTGGTACCCGTGAAATTGATTCATTATAAAACATCAATCATCGCTTGCTTACTCTCCGAGTTTATTTTGGGTAGAAATTTAATGGAAAATCAGAGGTCTAATGATGTTGAATATAATTATACCCACGATCTGCAGTTACTAATTGAAATCTATAATTAACCAAAATTATTTTATTTTATTTAATCACTCGATAATATATGTTCAATATTCGAAAAATATTTGATTTTATTTTATTATTCTGAAGATAGAGAAGACACAGAGTGAAATTTATATAAAAATTTATGCCGCGTTGCATTTACACGAGTCGTAAATAAAAATATCTTGAATTGAAGGAATTTTTTTTGTTATCGAATAGAAAAAAAATATATTTATTGATACATCGAAAAACCCCAAAAGCAATAAATTTGCGTGTTGTACACTCTGACCATAAAAAAAACCGAGAAGTCATCTTTAGGGCCAGACGGACAAGTCCCAAAAAAGAAACCAACATCCCAAACGTATAGAGAAAAGGCCTCACGTCACAGTGCGACCTGTTGCGCTGGGGGCGAAATAAAAAAAAAAAAAGAGATTGTGGAAAGGAAAAAAAAAACCAACGGGGGTGCACCGTGGTAGCCGTGAGAATCTCAGAATCAAAGTGCCGCCGGCTTTATTGTGACGTGGCTCCATTACGCAACCTGACTTTTGTGTATTTAAAGAATTTTCATTCTTGCAAGGATACAGAACACTCATGATGTTGCGGAGCATTCAATCGGACTCATTCCTTCATTTTTTCGGGGTAACCAGTCATTGTTAAATGACCAGTCCATTCAGTATGCAATTTTTAGGGAATTGAGTTAACAGAGCGGAAAAGGAAACTGATGTTCGCCTTTTGACACTGCAAAGTGGCAACCGAACATTTTCATTTGAGTTCAGAGAAATTTTTGGAGGGTTCCTCATATTTTTATTATTCTCGAAGATCATTATCTCTCCTGCGCATTCAAAAATTCTTTTCTCACCGCACTTTCCGTAATAATTGACAAAACGTTAAAAACGTAAAATTGCAATATATCTTCTCGGTTATTTTCACGAATTTTTATGACACTGGCGTGCTTGCGGCAGTTTACAATGTTTCGTGGAAAGGTTAATCCAGATTATCACCATATATCGCAAAGGCTCAGTACTAAATATTGTGACGCTATATATAACTCGATAGATGACAGTTTCAAGACATACACAATAATGAAAACCATAAAGTGGAGTTCAGGTATAGAGTAATTACCGTGGTGATATTCATAGACAAAAATGGTCACTTAATCCAAGTTAATCCTTGAATGACTACACACAGCATTCAAGCCCATATAAGAACAAAGTGGTATAGAGGGTGAAGTTGTGTGAAACTCACTGTTTTGTGACCCCCATGTCCTGGGACAAGTATAATTGGATTTCTTTTGGCCAACTAGGTGCATATTCCTGATTGTTTGACTTCGTGGTGGTGGTTATATTTCTTTGTTGCGTTTTCCCGTTACAGTTCTCGGTATGGACAAATCCTAAGCGGATTATGTGACCTCAGGTATGTACCGTTATTGACAAATCAATGTATCACCCTCAACTTTCTGTTTATATCGCTACAATTGTTTTGCTACTGCCGGGTTAGTTTTTGAGGGATTAACTCTGGGTAATGCTCCATTTGGTTTTCTCGAGAAATTTATATTGCGGGTTAATATT
Source organism: Fopius arisanus (assembly GCF_000806365.1). Classification (NCBI taxonomy): domain Eukaryota; kingdom Metazoa; phylum Arthropoda; class Insecta; order Hymenoptera; family Braconidae; genus Fopius; species Fopius arisanus. Next base: position 520,265 of record NW_011887805.1, on the reverse strand, counting down.
TTACAACGGAGAAATGACTTTTCTATTATTTTCTGGGAAATGAATAATGGACTCGTCCCTGTGGTATTTCCACATTGCAATCGATTCTATTTGAATATTTATTCAATCCATTTATTTATTTAAATATTGTTGTGGTTCTGGTGAACAGCGGAACCATTAATAAAGATCATTGGAAAATCCTTCTTTGGATTATGTCAACACAGAGGTCCAGAAAAAGGTGGATGTTTTTCAAGTGGTGACTCTATCTGTTCACAAGGGAAAGACTTACCCTCTCTCTCTCTCTCAGTTCTTCAGGGAATACACTCGATTGACTAACGGATTAAAAACCAGGCAATGCGGCTGAGAGAAATTATTCAGACGGAAGAATCACCCCAAAATCCTGAGAATATGAAAAAGGGAATGAACCCGGGGCTGACTTCTTAATCCCCTATCCAGGAAGACGACGACGCTGTATTGGAAAAGTACCGTGTCAAAAGCGATTGGACCCTACCTTTATTTCAGAAGTCAGTGTCTTCTGTTATTTTTAGTAGACGGAATGCACCTTAGAGACCGTTAACGCCTTAAGCCTTCAGCAAATTATTCAAATTTTTGAAAAACTGTAGTGTCTGTCAGTTTTCATAAAAATCCACCATTGAACACTCTAAAAATGAATTTTTAGAGTCTCCTGATGTCACAGCCAAGAAAATAATTTTCTCCGTGTATTCAAGCATTTTTTAACTCTCCCCAAAATATCGATAAAGCATTGAGTATCACAGTTGGGGGTTTCATTGGCCGCCGAGTTTAATTACCACCTTTTTGCCTTTTGTTTTAATTGAGGCGGCTTGTGCTTTTGTTGTAGGGGTGGCACTTGCCGATACCAATGGGTTTTGATGGAGGAGCATGAGAGAGAGAGAGAAAAAAAATAGTGAGGTCGTGGCTCGGTTTGCCTCGAAGATATCCAAGATATGATTTGTGTGTCAGGCTCCAAGAATCGAGCGTGTGGGTAAAGGACTTCTAAAAAAGGGAGATGAAAATATCGACCACGCGAGGAGGACTGGCATTCGGGACTGATCAAACAGTACCTGTCCCACGTCAACCAACACGGTGGTGAAATTAAAATGGATAATTGCTTCCTCAAGATATCCCACGTTGTTCCAGGTAGGATCGTAAAGTCGTTTGATATAAAACTAACGAATCTGCTGTATGCTCGTCATTTTACTTTCATCATGCACTTTTTTTTTTATTGAAAAAAATGATGAATTGAGAAAAAAAATTTTTAAAAACCGCGTCTTCACTTGTATTATCAAGGCATACTCGAAAATATAAAAATTTAATCCTAATAATGGTTTAATGATGATTGGAAATTAATTTTAAATGCTGCACGGTTTGGTTGACAAATTTTTTGACGGAATTATGGTTTTTTGACGATTCGCGCGGTTCGAACATCGATGGAAGATGAAAAAAAATCACGGAATATTTCTCGGAAGAGCAGAATCACGGGAGGTGTGCAGTCCTGTGGCGTATTGTGTGGTTTTATCTTTCAACGGCCTCGTTTGTTCAACTTGACTCCAGCAGCGCGGGTCGGTCCTGTGTCAAACGGACACCGAATTTCCTTGACCCAACAAGTGTCCAAGTGATCATCATCATCACCATTTTTTGCGCCTCCATTCTACCCCCCTCCCCTCTACCCATCCCCATCTAGTCCCCCACAGACTCGTTTCACGATTTATAAATTTTCTATTCTCTGCGGAAAGGAAATTCCTAATCGTTTGATTTAATAATATCCAAGGCTCAAAGCCCCGTATTTTACACCTGACTTTTAATGCCTTCCAAGATTTATTGAATTATCCACAGTGAAGGGTCATCCAGGGGGGGTGAGAATTATGGAAAAAAAACTCGGGATCTCTCAGATGAAAATGATATTTATGTCATGATTTTCCGTGTAGAGGCGGTTGGGTCAAAGCCCCAGAATTTCCACTATATTATAGCAGTGATATTTTTTTTGGGTTTGAATCTCCGAAATCTTATAAACGGCCCCCCTACATCGTGAAGGATCCATGGCGAATTGAGATCACCCGGAAAAATATTCTCTCTAAATCATAAATGTAATTTAATCAGTCCTCCAAACTCACAGAAGATGAGGGGAATTAATTTACCATGTATCATCATTTCAACAAGAAATCATCATTGAGAGGTACAATATTTTTTTTTGCTCTCGACAAAAACCGGAAACCCACAGAAATCTATCGCTCACGAGTTCACGGATTGACATCGGCATCGTCAAAGTTCGGAACCCCGTGGCGAAACGTTAAAAATGCCGACGGGGCTCTATATATGGGTCCTAGCAGTCTGAAAAAGCTGTTCAGAGAAAAATCTTCTGTATGTTACCCATGTGTTGGAAATGTTGTAATGAGTTTTTCACTGGGGACAAATACAGTGCCGACAATATTTGTGTAGTGGGAAAATAAATGTATTGGCTCATTCGATGTTTGTCATTTCTCCGAATGGACATAAATCACTCCACCATTTTTCTGGTTCAAAAAAAATTAAATTGTTGTATCAAAAAAAAAATTCAAGTGGTGCGATGAGAATGATGCGTTGGTTCTAAAATTAATATGAATTTTTGCGTTGAAAATTCTTGACACTTGTTGATCTCTCTATTGTGAAAATTTTCATTTTCTAAATTCATCTGTTCCTTGCACTCTAGATTTTTTTCCCTTTTTTAAATTCTAAAGAAAAAAGAACTGTGCAAGTCACACCGGTGAAAAGAAATTGAGAGAAATGACAGACATTGAAATGGCTAGTGCTGGTGCGTGTCAAAGATCGGAGAGATGTCGAAATCCACAAAATAAACATGGCGAAAATTGGATTTTGTTGTAAATTACGACTAATCTGCCGATTACAAGCGGAGATCTCTTTCAGAATTTTACCTCGAGGACTTCTAAGGCCATAAATGACATTGTTCAAGACACCCGGTTGGTGACCCCGTCGTGGCAGTTGAATGAGAGGATTAAATAGTGTTCAATTTTCAATAGAGAGAGGTGAGTACAAGTGTACCTAAATTTTGGTGGTTTTACCAGGCAAAGGTTCAAGGGGTTGGAGACGCCCAGCATCCCCATCGCAATGTTACGGCTAAAATCTTTTCGTGCAACATTGTCTTCAACAGATGCTAATAATTGGCTTTTACACGGAGATTATCTCATGTATGATTGTTTTATTGCGGGGCATAATCCCCGTGTAATGCTTTTATTGAAAATTCTAACGAATATTGAATGTTCAATATTCTTCGGAGGTGAAGGCAAGATGAGACACCTCTTTTTGTAGGCGAATGGAAGCCTTGTATTTGACCGATTTTTCGACTCTTTAATTTTGATTCTGTTATACAATTCTTATGTTATACAATTCTTCAAGTTGTCAAGATATAGTAGACCCTTCAAATTCTACCATAAAAGTCAGCATGGTCATGTCCTCTGACGTCACTTCCGCGTATTAATACTCGGAAAATTCGAAACGTCAGCAAAGTGCTCCAATGCGAAGTGGAACACTTTGTGCGTGGGGCGCCCTCTCTCTCTGGGGTGAGATACTGCGATACCGGTGGGGTCACTCAAACCCCCAGAACTGAACCTCTGCTTTAGTCAATCCTCTCATCGGGAGTTTATGGCAGTCGACGTATCTTCGGGTGCCGAATGTTGATTTCAATTTAGTGTGGATTAATTAATGTATACAAGATGCCGAATTTCTGTGATATCTTCCACCTCAAATATGTCATTGTCGCTCTTATCATGGTATGTTCTCTCAAAAATTTATTAGCAGTACGTTTTTCATACAATTGAATGAATAGATGCAGTTCAAGCTGTCATACTGGTTTTGTGACACGTTTACAAAAATGTGGAACCACTCTCACCTTTTCCAAATGTTTTTGGGCTTCTAAATATTTGAAGAATTTTCTTTAAGACTATTTATTTACCGTTTCCAGCTTTTTTATTTAAACATAACCTTATCTTCATTTGATTTATCTAACCTATAAAAATTTTTATAATAAATTTTTCGCCGATCAATATTCAATTGACCTCCACTACTTTTTTTCTAATTTTCTACTATTTTCCAATTTCGATTATTAATTTATCAAGATGAAGTACTCAGATTGATGCAGCAGCTAATTGGGAACTGTATTTGTTCAGTTGGCCTGGCTGTTTTGAGAAGCTTACTGATAAGGTTAATCGCTTCCTCCTTCTCGCACTATCATCACGAACCTGTTATGTTTCAGGTATCCACGGCACGAATTTATGTGAATGCCGGGGCAACACAGCTCACCAAGGATAATATTGATATGACACTAGGTATAAAATATTTGACAATTGGAATGACAATGGAAATGAAAATAATGATGTTTTTTTCCGCTTTTCAGCATCAAATGAATTAGTATTTATAAACTTTTATGCTGAATGGTGTCACTTTAGTAATATGTTAGCACCAGTATTTGATGAAGCCGCGGATAAAATTAAAGAGGCCTTCCCCGAGGCTAACAGAGTGGTCATAGGAAAGGTAGACTGCGATGCTGAGTGTAAGTATTTTGCGATGCACTCTGTATTGATTGGAGATGGAAAATTTATTTTATTTACTTCCCAAGAATTATTTTTAATAATGAATTTTGAACAGCTTCCGTGGCATCTAGATTTCACATTTCGAAGTATCCGACTTTGAAAATCATAAGGAATGGAGTGCCAGTTAAGCGAGAATATCGTGGCCAAAGATCATCTGAGGCATTCGTGAAATTCATCACGAAACAGTTAGAAGATCCAATCAAAGAGTTCTATGACCTCAAGCACCTACTTAATCTAGATGACAAGAAGAGAATGATCATTGGGTATTTCGATAAAAAAGAAGTTCCTGAGTATCAGACATTTCGCAGGGTGGCAATGAATCTGAAGGATGACTGTCAATTTCATGTCGGTTTTGGGTAAGATTAGAATTGAATTTTTATTAAATCTTTCCGTGTGGCGGGTTCGATATAATTAAACCATAAAAATCAATGAATATTATTTAACAAGCACTTGCTCTGATCAAGGCTGTGAGGTTGGAGAATTTATTAAACTGTTGTAAGTAATGAACAATTATGAGAATTCACCGTGTGATACCTAATATTCAGTTTCCCCTCCCTTAGTAGATTAGGAAAAAATAAGATATGTGTTAATTTCTGGACTTCCTTATTCGTAACTTGTATTTTTTTTGAGAAGAGTAATATAAAATCCATTGAATAGTGATAGTAGCCAGGCGATGCACCCCCCAGGGCAACCAATCATCGTCTTCAGGCCTGACAAGGCCCTGTCTAACGATGAAGATGAGACTTACAAAGGAAGTTTAATGAATTACGATGAATTGAACATTTGGATTCAAGAAAAATGTGTTCCTCTTGTGAGGGAAATTACCTTTGAAAATGCTGAAGAGTTGACCGAGGAAGGCTTGCCCTTCCTCATCCTTTTCCACCAACCTGATGACATTGCCAGTGTCAAGGATTTCAAAGACATTGTTGCAACCACATTAACTGACGAGAAACGTAAGTGCGGGCGGTTGATAATCCATATCTGTTACAGGATGTGTCTACAGCAAGTGGGGAATTCATTCAAATTTATTTCAATATTCTTCCAGAGAACTTTAATTTCCTGACAGCAGACGGCTTGAAGTTCGCGCACCCCCTCCACCATCTGGGCAAAAGTCCATCAGACTTACCGCTGATTGCAATCGACAGTTTCCGTCATATGTATCTGTTCCCCAACTTCCAAGACATTTTCACTCCTGGAAAATTGAAGCAGTTCTTAAAGGATCTTTATTCGGGTAAACTTCATCGTGAGTTCCACTACGGTCCAGATGCGAACAGCGAATCACCACAAATCGATGGCCAAGTAAAGACTCCGACGGCACCACCAGAATCGTCATTCAAAAAACTTGCACCTAGTAAAAACCGTTACACCTTGCTCAAGGATGAACTATAAAACGTGTTATCTGACAAGAAAATCATGAATGATGGACAAATTTGGGACTTATTGTGGTACGTCAATCAGACGTAATTTTTAAACCAGTGCAAATGAGGGTTTTTTTTTTCGTCTTGAAAAGAGAACCTACGAACTTCCAGATCAATTATTTTGTGAATATAGTTGGTTGAGAAAAGCGCAATGAAAATTAATGGATGAAATAAAAATAGAAAAGGTAGAGCCTTGGCTAATGGTAAAAATGAAACACAATTGTGAATTTAAGAACATTTTTACATTACAATTTTGTAGTGAAGTGGCTGTAGTGAATTGGAAATATTTATAGCAATTCAAACTCGAATTGTTTTGCTATATTTGTCACTTCGGTGCTGAATTCTATGTAGCCTTGAATTTTTATTGATATTTTGTATACTTTCTTTTTCTGATTTGCATATGATAAAAATGTATAAATCGATTAATATAAAGATATAATTTTACATTTGTAAAGATAGAATTTGTGGGACGAGTGGATGTCAATTCACAACTCATTATTGTATTCTCTTATTTTGTAAGCAACGAAACCAGATAAATTTACACCAGAGATATTCCTACTGTCACCAAATTACAGTAATTTCCTTGATCTATTATGAAAACCAAGCAGACAATGTAAATCATACATGAGAAGTTTTTTTTTTGAAAGCAAACAATCGAAATAAAACTAATCCGTCGAAATTCTTTTCAATTCAATTATCCCCCTATTTCCAATTATTTCAGGAGTTTGGTATCACGGCCATTTTGTCGGCCGCCTTTCTGAAATTAAAAATGGCTGTACCTAGGTTAATTCGATTAATTGACGGTCCCCCATCCAGTGCAATTTATCGATGATTTATTCATCGTGGACTTAGGGAAGAAAAAACAACAATGACTGAATGTTGTGTCCATTATAAAATGGCTGTATTTTAAACGTAACTCCATTACATGTAATACATTCCACCAATGACACACCATCTCTGTTTTCTATTGTGTTAATATTTGACTTTGTCAATATCCCTTTATCATTTTTTTTTCGTCTAATCTCAGGATACATGACATTACACATAACATGACTTACATACATGTAACATCACACATACAACACTCTCGTCTCAGCTCTCATCTCTTATTAATATTTTTCATTGCTACGTCTACCATTACGGAACATGAATGAAGCAGACCTCTTACGATATTCTTGAATCGTAAAAAATAGTTGTGGTCTTAGAATTTTATTAATACATAGGTGCGCGGTTCCCTTCAAAAATTTAATAGGTAGGGTAGTTCTGTGGTAGTCAATTAATCAAGAAAAAAATGTCTTGTTAAAAAAAAAAGAGAATAATTTGAATTGCAAACTCTTACCTTTTATTTCAAGTCATACAAGTTCCTGTTTATTGGCAAACTTTGAGTAACTTTTATTTGCAATAATTATGCAAGATAATGAATACCTACAGATGTAGAATACTGAAGTGATTCAATAGAAAAACATCAAATTGGATTATCGACGTCCTTTGCAAATATTGAGGAAACAAGGGGATCAACGAAAGAATACCGAGCGGATTTTTTCAACAAAAATTTGAAAGATAAGATTTTTTGATATTCTTTCATGTACCCTCAAATTTCAATGATGTTTGCAAAATAATCAGCTGGCAATTTGAGAACTTCCTTCACTTCTTGATTACAAGATTTTATCGTTTCGCTGCCTACAACAATACATTGTATTGCACATTACACTGAGAGAGCATCTTAACAACTTGTTACGTATTTATGAATGATTCCTCTTGTTCCCAATAATTGCATTAAAAAATTAATGTGCATCGATAAAAAAAAATCATCAATTTGTGCATCAATAATTCGTCAAAATTTGTGGGATTCATCAAGAGAAAAAACAGCAGGTTAATCTCGACGAGCAGTATCTTCTGTAAGAGTTATCATAGCAGAGTGAGTAGATTAAGTGCACCGTCACCGGCCCAATTATTAACTACGTCCAAATAAATGAACACTTGTAAAAGTCTACAGTGAAAATATTTTCGAATACCCGAGGCTGCTGTTTCACAGTCCAGCCGCAATGATTTGCATAGCACATTGAGACTATACGAAAAAAATGCCTCCTGATATATTTTCAGTTCATTTAATCGCCAAAATAAAGAATTTTAATATTTTTATTTAGAAAAATAACTCCATAAATCGTTAGAACGATGAATTATCGTAGTTTTTTGTCTGTTTCAATTTTTTACTCTTTCACATTTGAAAAAAACAAAATAAATCAATAACATTGCGATATTTTTTTCTCGCAGTTACCTTTCTTTGCACTTATCAGTAATTTTATGTCATATACATATATTTTTTCATATATTTAAACATATGTTTATTCAGGATATCACTAGCGTTTATTTATTACCACGAACCACCAATGGAGCTTTCACTTGTCTTCCTTGTACTCAATCTCATTTTGTATTCCTATTCTCTCGATAAATTAATGAAAGACATTTTTTTTATTATATTAATTTTCCAACAATCCTATATCGTGACCAGATATATCCATATACCTCTACTGCTGTTTAGGCCATTCCCATAATTCGAGAAATGTTAAATAATAGTTGTAAAACGTAATGGTACATTAAATTAAAGGAGAGTCTGTTAGTAAAATGTCCTCTATCAATTATTTGATAATCAGTGTGTATTGTATGCGCTGATTGCCAATGATTTTTTTTTTTCTTTACTTTCTCCTGCTCATCAATTTTAACAGCTTGTCAATTTTCTTCGTAATATTAGACAATATTCAACGCAATATGAATCTGTTAAATGAACGATGATATCGATCTTATGGACTTATCCGATTTAAACTCTAAGTAACAAATCGAAACAGTCGTAGGCTTTTTTGACGGAGTCACCTACATTAATGGCTACATTTCGGTTCAAGTAAAACGTTCAACATCTAACCATTATATTTTTTCTTTATCTTGTAGCCCTATTTTTGACACGATTTTATTTCGATTAAATATAACTTTCAGGATCTCACTCTCGCAAAACTCACATTTTTTTAAAGCCTAAAAAATGATAAATTCATAGGTGTATAATTCAGTGCAAAAATCTTCTGCATTCTTTTTTTTTTATGTAATTCAACATTCAGCAATTTAGCGCGAGGTACGATCCATAGATTCCTTTTTGCGATAACATTACATTTATTAACAGTAATGATACCATCTAATGTTTTTTTTTCAAGTTAATTCAGTTACTTTTCATATCTATCGTATATATTCATAATTCATGTATAATGCATGCCATTTGATTATTTCTCGTACAATTTTTTTTCAACGTATTTGATACCAACTAGATTTTTCTTTCTCATTTATCAGTTGAATAATATAATAATTTTCGGTTGTCTGTCATAGTGAAGTATTTAAAAGAGCCATGAGCATTTTCATACAATATATATCCTGTGGGGGATCAATAAATTTTGGTTAATCAATGAATAAATTACTTAAATCTCGCGTCATGATGGGATACAGGTCTAGTCCTCTAAAATTAATAAAAAGCTCTACGAAATTTCATTTTGTATTGGGTAATTAGCCGTTAATTGTTGAAAAAAACCACGATTTTTCCCAACCCTTAATTTTTCAAGTGACAATGTTGAGAATAATTAATAAATATTAAGTAATTGAAGGAAGACCTTAATTAGACATAATATTAGAATAAATGGTAGGGGATATATGATCTAATCACAATGACATTGTTGGTGATCATAATTGGGACGACCTGTCATCTGGACTCATAGCCATACATATAACAATATCAATTATTCTTGTTGTAGATAATAGTGAATGATATATTTTCGTTAATTATGATGAATAATAGATTGGCGTGCACGGAATCGTCTTAAAGCTATAAAAATATGTATTTTTATTAGACCGTGATGAAAATATATTTTTGAAAAAATGGAAGTTTTGAATTAATGAGGCGGGAGAGGTGGAAGGAGTGCCAAATCCGATATTCAGGTTATACAGAGTTAAACTGTCAATTACTATAAATAATTACATTGATTCATAAAACACTGGATAGTCACGACGGCCGGATTTTTCATTTATAAATATATCGTAATTATGTTTTACAATTCTTTCCATGTCATTATATTTTGATAAATAATTTAAACGGTGAACACGCAGACATAATATCAATGAATAAATTAATTCGATAGAATATTCATAGATTGAATGGTGAAACGTGTTCAATAATTAATACTTACCGTAATCTCATTAAAAATCATGTTATTGTTGTTTTTATAAATTTCGTGCAAAAAATACATTGATAGCCATATTAAACCGTAAACTCTTCACAATATGTCTGACAAAAAACAGTGAACACTTTCTGGGCCTCTTTACTGGCCAATTGGGCAATAAATAACACGTCAAGCAAAAATATTCACTTAGGCATATCGAATTATCAAAATAAATACAAAAAATCGACTGATGAAATTCATTCAAATCATATCTCCTCCGCTACTCCTATTTTTTCAACCATTTTTATTTTTTGGATGGAAACGATAAACTTAGGCCGTCCAGGCATAAACCCGTTCGGATAGATGTAATTTTTGTTTAAATCTGTCATATATTGTCATTGGGACGTTATGAATTACTATTTGAGTTGGCTCATCGCGATTATCTCCCCCTAGTCTCCACAATCTCTGATTGATCTCATTGAACTCTTGAGAAAAAATACATCCCTTTCTCCATTTTTATATTCCAGAAATGTCTTTTGAGGTACATCATATTTTCCATTTATATTGTTTCGTCAATATGTCGTTTCAATTGAACCTTATACTATTCTTCAAATATGTTACCCGCTCATTGAACATCATTGAACATCATTAATCTAACGTATAAACCCCGAAGAGATAACCGGAAACGTCGATGGTAGCATTTCAATAATTTAACATTTCATAACCGCTGTGCTACCTTCGGTATCTCTCAGTGATCTTGATTCTCATACAATGATGATGTAAAATATTAATATGATACCAATTCAATTTGTAAATATATCTATTATATATTTCTCTTAATCAATCATCAGAGTGAACGGAACATTATTGTCTATCTCTGTTGAATCATCGACGTTACCGATGACGACAACGGTATTTTTCCATCATTCCATATGTACGTTTCATCGAAATAGTATATACTATTTAATCCGTTGAAGCATGTTCTGTTTGCTGGTTCCATTCGTGATCGTTTTTTCCGTCTTCATGATTTTTTGACTTGGCGCACACTCGGCGTATTTATTTTCGCCCATCAAAATATTTTAACATTAATATTTTCTCATTACTCACGCTGCGATTCACATATTAAATCAAACTGCTTACTACTGTATGCCATTATTATTTTTCCACCACTTCTCGCAGTTAATTATTTTATTTCAGTGTCTGAGTTCATGAATAATCGGGTTAATTGAATGCGCGATGTAATGGTGGGTAGAATCATCAGTGTGAGGGATTGAAAATAATAAATTTTCTTGCGCAAGAATATTCCGAGTGGGAAATGAATTGTTTGAATGCTGAATCCTCGGAAAATCATTTCTCAGGATTTGAGAATGTCTCATCTCGTTCTTAAATCATTCGAGTCATCCGATTTGGCCACCCCTCAGGGTGTAATGTATATTCATTGAAAGAAAACAATTGCAATTGTGCAGATTCTTAATATTAGATATCAGCGAAATTTGTAACGTTCTCAAAAGATAGAATATGCGCCACCAATATTTATTCTTGTATAAAAATTATTATTACGTTATCTGAATATCTCAAATCCCGAGAAGTGCCTTTATCAATTCGGCAAAATTGTTATATGTATACCAATGAAAATTATCAATTCATAATTCTGTCAATTGAGTAATCGTTATCAAACACTCTTTTTCAACGATTTTTAATCTCCGATGTCATTCACGTAAGTACATGCTAACCGAAGCTCAGTTGATTGTTTCAGGGGCAACCTTGTTCTTAAATTTAATGAACTATCTTAAAATATAATTGAATTTCCTCTTATTTTTCATTTTAAAAAATAAGTAGAGACAGTGTCCATATATTATTTTATGTTTGTCTGGTGAGACTGCTGAATTATAAATGTATAGTTCAACGTAGCATAGCGTGAAGTTTGTTAATTTGTTGATTCTCGTACGGAATTTGTGTAATTTTGCAGATTTCATGATTTAGTCAAACAGATATTGGAGAAACGTTCTCAGTGGATGTCGAAGTAATCCTATCTGCTCTGCGTATTTATACATCTTGATTAAATAATTCCAGTGAATCCCTAACGCGAAGAGACGACGATTCATTACGTCGAAAATTACGTCGAAAACTAGTCACGTTTCTGAGAAATGGCGGATTGCCGAGATATTCGGCTTGTGGTAGAGATACACCCGGTTATGATAGCTTCATATTTTTTTTTTCGGGGCTTGTGAGTTTATTGTTCTCAAAGCACACCAGGAGTAATATAATTCTTTTAGTTCAGTATTGCTTATCGTCGTTTACTCAAGTTGCGATTGTTTTTCTGGCGTACGAACTAATTCTTAGCCGTCAGGATTGTCACGAATTCTGAATTAAACGGAGGGAAAAATATGAAAAATTCTCCATTTTCACAGATCAACCAATTAATCTAGTCATTTATTGAAATCTTACCTTCGTAATTGACCATTCCATCTCCATCGAGGTCAGCTTCCTTGATCATATCATCAACCTCCTCCTCCGATAATTTCTCACCAAGATTCGTCATCACATGTCGCAGTTCCATTGAAGAAATCAATCCGTCATTGTTCTTATCGAAGACTCTGTCGATTAATTGCAGAAGAAAGTGAAAATGAAAAGATGTCAGACTTGAAATTTAAATAGTTACCTGAAAGCTTCCCGGAGTTCATCTTCACCATCCGCTCCCTTCATTTTCTTCGACATCATCTGAAGAAACTCATTGAACTCGATGGTGCCGTTCCCATCTTGATCGACTTCATTAACCATATCTCGAAGTTCCGTTTCTGAATCATTCAAAATTATTTCATATTCCAATTAAATGATCCCCTTGAAAAATCCCTTTCAACGTCGATTTTTTTTCTACCGACATTGTATTATTTAACTCTGAAGCATTGCATAATTATACCCGAGGCCAGATTAAGAACATCGTCAAGTGGAAATGAAAGTCAGAACTAAATACAGAATATAAGATTTTCTTATTCGCTTTGGCTTGGAGCAAACGGTACGGAGAGAAGTCATCAACAGAATGGAGAGCCATAATTTCCTCAAGTGCTACATACAGCCACACCCTCAACCCGCGACTACTAAAAAGGAACCCTTCATCTTTCACAGTATAAGTAATTTTTCCATTCACCCTCGAGTGTCCTCAACTCCTTGCACTCCCGAAAGCACAAAAAAAAATCATTAAAATTGAGAGGAATTCCCATTTTTACCTGACGGTCTCTGACCGAGAGATCGCATGACAACTCCGAGCTCAGCCATTGTGATCGTACCATCCTCATCCTTGTCAAATAGCATGAATGCCTCCTTAAATTCTGCAATAAAAAAATTAAAATATTCCTTACGATTGAACATTGAATGGTTATTTAAAAAAAATTGTAAAATATCGAGTGGAAAGATTGATACGGCGTAAAATCATAATTCGTAAATAATCACGTCATCGAAATTTTCGAGAGACGGGTGGGTGGAGTGTGGATTTCATAAATTCTCACGTATGGCTGAATCATAAATAAAATGAGTTGGAAACGAGTAAAAAGAACAGGCGACTGTTTGGCGACGATGTACACGAGTGTCCCAAGTAGCTCTCAACAATTTTGTCTGGCACGAAGAGTAGTTTTCCCGAACAAGGAGAAATGAGAGGATGGGGACACTTGAGCTTGCGATTTTGCCTTTACCTATTAATCACCAGCTTGTATAGCACATACGTACTAGTATTCCATATAATGCTGAGGTGTAGGGTACAACAGCGATGCAAGCAACCATGGGCACAGGGCCAGGATCCACTTGAGACACTATTGTACCAAAAACGATCTAATAAATCTTTACTGCTTAAGTTATCTAGAAAATTGTTGCTCTCACTGCTACGGGGATTTGAAAATTATTTGTGATAGTTCATTCAGTCTTAATAATTACTTCTGTAAACGAGAAGAAAATATACAGTCATGAGTTTTAATGGTGTAAGAATTTCTACTCAATTGAAATGACCGTATATTTTATTTCGGGTATCGACTACAAAAATAGTAAATGAGTAAATTAATTATTGGAAGTTATGACAAGCCTGACCCAGTGCTCCATTTTTTTTTTTCATGCACGAGTCATAACTGAAGTCATCCCCGCAGTCACTCGTCACTCATCACAGCGCACATTTCCAGATAAAATTTATAGTATATAAATCATTTTTTATGGATTCCTCTGAATGAGCTGTAATTCACACTGCAACAGCCCCCACTTCAGATTACACCAGATCCACCGTATGATTATTTGGCTAAATGCTCCAAACAATTGTTCCCTTCGTTTCTACTTGCCGCTCTCAACGCACCGCACAATTTACGCTGGAAAATTTTATACCCCACTCCAAATGTTATAACAAAGCTACATAAAAAAGTTTATAGCATCCTGCCGCAAAATTACCGTGTGCCAAGTTACACTGCAATGCTAAATTCTCGTACAGTAGTATCTGTTATATCGGATTGTGTATCGAGTTGGTTTTACAACAGCCGGGGAGATCCTCGTAAGCCCTTGAACTCAAATTGATACGAATATATCCCCCAGGAAGTTAATATCTCGAATGGGTATTGGAAGCGACCAGTGACGATGAGGAATTTCCAAAATGGAATCAATTCCTCCATCCTACAGTACGACCAGTGTTTATATATAATTTTGAAGCAAATAGGCGGGTTCAGACGGCCTAGTTTCTTCAGTCAAAGTTTAATCATCTCCTGTCAAGGATAACTAACCCCTTAATAAACTGCATATAAATTGCGTCGGGTTCTATTACCTATATTCATGAAAATCTAGGTCTTCCAACAGGCCTTACCTGTTCATACTTCAAAGTTGAGGACAATTTATTATCGCAGCGTGTACTTTTTTTTCCTCGAGGACGGTTAGTATCGCTGAAATTTATTCGCTGAAAAATCGTGACACGAAACAGATTCTATCCTTACGTTTACCAAAAAAAAATTGACTGATGGTATAATCTAACTTCTTTTGGAGTTGTACCGAGTGATACGGATATTGAAGAATGGGGAACTCAATGTAAAAAAACTAGTTTATGAGCTACTCAATGGCCGGAAATTCGTTTTTTTTTGTTAAAAAAATTCTTACGAATGTTTCGACGGGTCTTGTAAATCAGGGACGTTTCATTTTTTTCAGGTGAAAAAATTTACACATTAAATAGTGGTATTTTTCGAAGAAAAAAAATCAGTTGCAGATGAGGGAGATGAGGGAGTTGGGGGTGGTTTGCCGGTCATGACCCAGTCGAAAGAACTGTGGATATTTACGTATGGAAATGACCATGTAGAACAACCACTAACCGGCAAACGCCATGCTCATTACACCAGGCTCTTTCGACGAATATATTTCTCTACGCGGTTGCCCATTCCCTTTTACGTTATGAAAATTTTAATTACTCCGCAATGTTTTAATGAAGGAAAATTGAAATTCTTAATGAAAGAGTAAGGGAAAATTCAACGAAAATTGTTAACTGAGTGCTCACCTGCTACCTGGTCCTCCGTGAGTCCATACTCCGACTGGAACACACGAAAATATAATTTTAAAAGTCATTAGGCATTAATTTTCAGGGAACAAATTGGCTTTTCGGTACGAATAATAATGCTGAGGATAGGAAAATTTGATTTTTCAATGTGAAAATGGACAAATATTAATATTGGAATATTTCCAGGGAAATCGAGAGATCACTCGCTGTTTAGTGATGCCCTCTCGTTGAAGGCTAAATCGTACTCCACTGACAACACAGTCGAACCATTTGTACCCAGAGCTAATTGGGTCATTAAAAGTTTCTTTGCTTACACGAGTCCTCAACTCTGGGAATGTAGAACCAGTAGCCAACGGCGACTACTTTTGCAAATGGTTAATCAAGTGACATAAAGGTCTCTATGTGACATTTCACGATCATTAATTTCATATATTCCAACGATCAAAATGATGCTCGCGATGAAAATGAAAATGAAACTCGAGATTAGCGGGTGAAAATATTTGGTCGTTTCTCGTTTCCGGCGGTCTCCATCTAAACTGTCTCTCCTCATCTCCATCCATATATCAACAAATTATAAATAGGAATAAAACCGGCAGATGAACCAGCCGATGCAAACGGCCATCGTAAAACCGCACGTGACTCTACCTCACGCACATCTTCTTTACGATTTGTTTTTTTTTATAGTTCTCCACATTAAAAAAAAAATGCACGCGCGGGGTTATCAGTGGTACCTTTTCCCCGGTAACGATCTTTAAAACCGTAAATGTAAGATGTGGGTTTAGTGCTCTAGCACACGTGAATGTATTGTTGATCGTGGAAATTTATGGGCAATGGGCTCTGGGTTTCATTTCATGGCATCATGATTCTTACTTTCTTCGTATGCGTAATTTGATTCTGAATCGTATTGACGCATGATGTGATATCACGGATCGGTAGAGTGACATGTCACTGACAGTCACATAACGAATGTTGCTCGCGTCAAAAAGTTTCAACCGTAAATGGAAAAATGTTGGAATGGTTGTGTCGATGCCGATATTTATCAAGAACGTACTTTTGGTGCTCGCGGAGATTTCCGTGGGTATCCAGTGGCGGTGGAGAAGCTCCACTGTTCGATATTTTCAAATCTACCGCCTCTCTCCCCCGCGACAATACGAGGTCAGCCTGGAAAGTGGGTCGCGTTGCTTTTTAAGCATTTCCAACAGCGAAAAAAAAAGCTGTCGTATAAATTTTGAGAAACTATCTCTCAACAGTGAAAACCACCGAGGATATTCGCATCCACTGGAATCCACGAGTCAACGGAATGTCAGACACTGGTAATATCCAGACATGCATGACTCGCAATATTTTTTTTTGTTTTCATGTTTTGTTGGTATTGGCAGGTTACCAAGAGTTGAGGAGGGAACAAAGAGAGGGAAGCATTGAGAAATGTTTATGAGTTGATCTCAATAATCTATTGGGATGAATGAAACCAGAAGACTTACACTGATCTGTCGAATCTGGGGATCGATTGTGCTGGTCAGTCGTCTCAATCTTCCGTACTCCACCGAGTAATTCCTCTCGGTATTCGCCATTATTTCTAATTATTTATATTATGTATCGTTGATTTAAAAGTTGATTAAAAAATTAATGTGCACAATGAGAATGAATTGAAGCACTGGAGTCACACGGAAGTAACTAACGTTGCCATCAAACCCGAGCCCAAGCCTCCTCACTCGTGTAGTTGGTCCACAACATTTATTACTGGCTGCATCGCCAGCTACAACGAACGAGTCAGTTGCCAGAATTTCCCAAAGTCCCGCGGGTTATTTCGTCCAGAAACGCAAAAAGTTTAGAACGTTTGCTGGCTAATTTCTTTTTGACAGCAACGGTTTCACCTGCTCCAGGTGATCATCCTCACTCAAGTCACTCGAAAAATTTTCCGCGGGAGATGATTTTTGCTCATGAGAAATTTTTTAATCGGGAGATAAAATCAAATCCCGTTGTCCTCGTTTTATTTATCTTGAACAATGACACCGGTAATAACGCGCGGAAGTATAGAGTCTATCTGATGAATTCAACATGATCTAATGGTCGTGAAGAAGATTCCTTCGGCCAAGTCGCGTCAACCTTCGAGACATTTTTAAACTCCCACGTTGTTAGCGGGAGTTCTCGGTTATGTCTTTGCCAGTCTCAATGCCACCAATACACGAATCGTTTTAGATGTTCCTTCGAAGATGCTATATAATTGTCAATGTGTCAGTGGATCGAGGAATTTTCACCGAAACACGTTCGCTAGGAGACAACAGAGGATTCGAGAACACGTGCTCTGATGATAAATGAAATTGTGCCAAGATCCGGAAGTGCGGAGGTCAATCCACTCAGGGTGTCATTCAGGATTAAAAGAAGCGATCAAATTGAAATGTCAATCAGTAATACTTCGTTTCCCAATATTTTATTGATGGCTAAGACTAATTTTTATTTGTCAATCAAACAGCTCAACCGCCCTGGACATCAATTCGGTGCAAATTTGTCCACTGCAGGGCCCCAGGGTGAGACTAGAAATTAATCGAGAATAGAGGATTTCATGGTACACGCTGAGTGCGATATACCCTGAAGGATATTTACGTACAAACGGAAGTGAACCGTGTGGTATGTCGGCATGTGGGTGGTAGACCACTCAAATCCAGAGATCAAGTAGTCCAAGTGGTAAAGACCTCTCGATCAATGCTCCAATCATATATTAATCACTTTTTCTTGGCCTTCGGAAATCTTTATTAAATTCATTTGAAAGAGAATAGAGAACGCATTTGTCGACTGAGTGTTGTGACATTCGTGGAAGATGTCGCGAGATTTCAGCACAAACCATGTGTTTTTATTTGACAATGGGAACGATCTATTTGTAGATCATCGTCGTTGCAAGTGCTCGACACTCGCATTTCCCTCATTTTGACTTGCCTTTTATTTTCTTTACCAGTTCTGCAGCCCCTAACCAATTGGAACTCCTCAGTGAGATTAAAGTGCACCATCGTGACGTTGGAACACGACAAATTGCTTTTCAACTATGGCTGTTGAAAAATTTTTCCCCTATCACACTGATTCTTGGTTGGAGAATTATGAAAAGTTGAAGATACTGTTATGTATCTCAAACTTTGAACTGAATCTTTGTTAACGGGTAGAGTCGATCCTTCGATCGCTCTCGAATAATTTTTTTAACGAAATGGTGAAACTTTTAAAGTGAAATCATCGTTAATAGGGCGATTACCTCGAAAGCACTTTTCGGGAAATTTCATTGGCCCCGTAAATTCAAGAAAATAGTATTTTTTCCATTCAATAATTTTGAATTTTTTAATACTCACCAAATTGATAGTGACTATCAGATCATACTGCTGTCTCTGTCCCTTCTTCTTGTTTTTCCCAGTTTTGACTGAAGCCGCTTTGGGTGTGACCTTGACTTGTCCTTTTTGTGCACTTGGTTTTTGGGCTGGTTTTCCCGGACCTTTGGCACCAGGCGCACCCTTCTGACCACCGGTCAGGGGAGCTTTTTGTCCCGAGGCACCCTTTTGATTAACGTGACCTACTCCATCCGCAGGTTTGTTACGTGCCTGGAAATCGATCGTAAAGTTATATTAAATTCAATTATTTATGAATTCCATTACGATCTTGACCTGTCGCAATCGGTTTGCAACTACGGGCACAACGCGAAAGCTAACTGAAATAATCCCCAAATAAATGCGTCCGTGAATGAGATATTTTCTCAAATTTTTCAGAAACTTATGTAATTCCAGCTCCCACTCACAATTTGTCAAATAAATGGTGAATGGAGAGGAATTGAATTCTTGTTGACGTATCGCCTTCCCTTCAATTCATACTGAAAACTCAAATAAAGAATAAAAAATGACGCATTGTCTAATTCCTACGGCTCACATATTTCAGGAATAAAATATCCAGAAATTTATAGCATGAGGAAAAACTGTAGCATATGAAACGAAATTCCATGGGTGTTTTGGAGGGTTTTGGGATGGGTAGGAGAAGCTGAAGAAAGTGGGACACGAGCGATCGAAACTTGCAGAGTAGAGCTCACGGTTTCTCCCTGAAAGTTGCCGAATGGGGAATTGCGTTGAATAAGAGACGGGAAAGGGCCGAGGGGGGTAGAAAAGTCAAGAAACGGTTTGTATATAGAATCACCTTGCAATGCATTTACTAATAAATCACGTCGATGTACCACTCAGCCTCGTGCATTGAGAATTCCACGCGTCTTTCTCGGATTGAGATGAATTCCCTCGCGTGGGATAATATGGGATTCTGAAATATAACAGCGGACAATATTTTCGTAACCAGAGACTGTCGTCGGAATTTTTTTTTTCCAACGATCAGGTGGAAACGAAAATAGTCGGAATGAAGACCTTGTTAATTTCCACGACGAGTTTGTCTAAACGATAAGTTAGTCGTGTCAGTTAAAATTCCAAGGATGTTTTCGATTATTAAAAATAGACGCTAATTCGTTATGAGATTTTTTTTAATGGAATTCCTCCAGTTTCGAAATTGGTAAAGCGCGTCAGGAATAATATTTTAGGCAAGTTACTTTGAATTGAAGGATTGCATTGCCTTCCCCTTCACTTGGTATGTACTTCAATGTGCTTGCCAAGGTTAGTATTCATAAATGTTGCGGAGTAACTCGAAAGAACTGTGCGAAGATCTGTGCCATGAGTAAGATTAATCCGATTTACGACCCAGCTGCACTTTAAGGGTTGATTCTCAAGCTACTCAATTCTCACGAAAGCGTCTGTTTTATTATTTCCTTCAACTTCAAGTACACCCTTAATATTCACCCCGTAACAACTCATCACAGCAGCATCCTTCCAATAGGAAAACATTATTTCATCTCGTGGTTGCAGAAAAACATTTTGAAAGAGTGCGCAGGGATTTCGAGCCGTTGATATATGATACAGTGGATGCAAAAAATGGGAAGGAATTTATTTGGCTGTTGTAAATCACTCAATTTGTACTGGGGAAGATTTATCAGCCTCCCACCAGCGGGAATCTTCCCTTCCCCATGCCCACCTTTTGAGAGTGCCTCTTGTGCAAATCCCCAGAGTTTTGCAACTCAACTTTCAAAAACTTCTGCTTACTCACGTGCTAGTTGCAATATAAATGCCTGTTATGTCAAGCCGTTAATATTGCAACGAGTAAAAATTTTCGGGGACTTCAATCGAGAACGTTCAATCGATGCGTTCAATCGATATTTTTTTTAATGAATGGAATGGGATTTCCCGATCCAAATTAATATTACCGCTGAAATTCGAAATAATTGGGCGCTCACGGTGGACACTGAATTGTTCGAGTATATTTATGTGAAAGCTCTAAAAAATGAATAAAAAAAAAATCCGAATGAGGAATTGATGGACGTTCATGCTGTCCGGTAGAAAATGATAAAAACGCGGGACTAGTCGATGGAAAATATTGTTCCGGCAGTTTTGAATAGTGGAAAAAACCCGATGATGAATACTCGATGCTATTGTCCGGTTGCATCCCGAAGAAAAAAACTGGCGGTGTTAGTCGGTTAGCTGTGCCGTTTTATTCCATTCCAATCTTTTAATTAAGAGACATGAACTCGTGATTGCGCTAAACCGTTTTATCTCAAATGAGTCCCAATTATGATTGGAAAAATTAGAGTTTAAAATTGGATTATCTCACATACATTTTGGCCATTTTACGGAACACATACTGGCTGCAAAGCTCTTCTTCATCAGATGAAGGAGAACGAAATGGAAATATTTTTCTCTGTTCTTTCTTGCTTCCCTGGAATATCTATGCTTTGGCTCTCAGTCGTTCTTGCGTCAACTCGTTGCCATCCAGTTGTTTGAGAGTTGTCAAAGGTATGCTGACGACAATTTGAGGACAAAACTGAGAAGTGACACTTATTTATAATGCCGTTTCAAGTAAAGTTTGTACAGTCGTCAAAGGCTGGTGAATATATAACAGACAAGAGGTTGCAATCAACGGATTGTTTCCCTCCGACATTTGCAGACTCACTAGTGTATACATTGTATATAATTACGGACTCGGTGACAATTGATAATTCATTGTGATACCGTAAGAAATGAATGCATCCACGGAATTCGTCGAGTTGGTCGATTTGTTGATTCCGTTACTGACGCAGATAATCCGAAATTTATCTATCAATGTGATAATTATTACTGATTCTATTCTCGAAATAAACTGGATCGTATAATGATTCTATGGAGACACTGAGGGGACACCTTACTACGTACATCAGCGTGGGCAGTGGAAGACTGACGAGATAATTATAGTAGAACCTAACTCTTCCTCATCCGTTTCACGTGTGCAAAATCCAGTTGTAATTACTTTTCCTCCAACGACTTCTTGTCAGTTAATTAATGGGTAATATAGGCCGTTATATCTTCCTTTTAGTTTAAAGTTAAATCCTTTTTTACGTGTCACGCCAAAGGATTTGCGAACGAGCGTTTTTATTGAGGCGATAAGACGCAATGTTCTCGTCAAAAATGATTGACTCGGAGGGAATACTAACTCCTGAATATAAAATGAAATATCCGCTGTGTATGATAAGAAATTTTTGACAATTTTCAATGCCGAATATCTCTGGGGATAAAATCGATATTTCAAGAGTCTCCTTATCTCAAAATTTTCCATGCAATTAATAACAAAATTCCACCCTCTGAATTAATTATGTAATGACATACATATTCTGTCGTCGGAGGTATGTTGAACCCCCGGATACTTCATCAGTGTTCCATTAATCAGATGTTACGTGCGCCAGGCAATTTAATGGAGGGTGAGCCCTCAGTTCAGTGGCGGTAGCTTCCGGTAATGTGGAACAAACAATTTCCCCTAGAGATGTGATGACCATTTCTACATGGAAAGTTGAGTCAAGTCTCTTAGGACATTGTAATGGGAGGGGCAATGCAGTTTGTGCGTCAAGAGGTGGCTCGATTGATGGAAACAGAGGGGGACTTTACCTTGTTTCTTGTAATCATTATCTGATGAGAATGGCTTGGGGTTGATGTAAGTAGCGGCCTCTTGGCACGCCAGGGTACTCAGCTGTAGCTGAAAATTGTTTCGCAAATGAATTCAACAATTCCCAGGGTTAATTACATGGGTAAACCACTTGCCAAGGGAACATTTAATCGATCATGTTAATAAGATTATTTCTTTTTCACTGTATTTCAACATTTGCCAAATATTTTCCACTTTTATTTTTATTCCACGCTTGTCCCATATTTTTTTCATTCCATACTAGCCTCAGATGGGATATTTTTTAATTTTTTTTTGCTGAAAGCAACTCTGTCTGTCTAGAACCACATTTTATGTCTTTCGTAGTCCTCAGATTCGATGAGAAGAACTGCTGACTGTAAAATACGGCAGTCGCATGGAAAACGACAGTAACATAGCCGTTTTGAAATAGCCTTCTACCGTGTCTTCAATCTTATGGTTCTTTTTGGTGTCTCCAAGAGGCTCTACACTCACCAATATCGGGGCTGTTCCTGGTGGTGTATTTTTCCATCGGTCTCATGATTCCTGACGAGCACGAGGGGCTTGTCGCTATCCATGAAGAGTTGAAAATATTCAAATGTCGCTGTAAAAATATAAAAATTGTCTCCCAAGCACTCATATTCAACCCAACGATAGAGTTTATATTCCAACATGACGATTGCAGCGTTGAAAATTTTTATTTCCTCGCGGAAGCTCGAAGAGACATATTTTTTATTCGAAAATATTTTCATTCTGATAATCAAACTGAAATTTAAAGACAGAAAGTAGAGAAATCAAATCCCTGGAGATAATTCCTCGGGGGAAGTGAATTAGAGTGGGAGAATCTGTCTTGTACCTCGAGCTTTTTTCTCGTGAGAATTTCGTCACATGACGTACCCATGTCTCTCAATACAAGCATATGACACGGTTCTTTTTTTTTTTTTCTGTCCCCTGAATATCCAACGAAGTGGCAACGAGCAAGACACTTGTTCCTGCCGATTGGCCGTTTCTGTTTTCACTTGGTCTGTAGTATTATAGCCCATCTTCATGGCATCACTGATGGGAGTAGGAGGAACAACAAATGGAAGGCGGTGGCAAAAAGCGTTTGCCGAAGGTTATAAAAGTTATCCTGCTAAGCTAAAGCTAGTTTAGTGTGGGTGAGACACTCAAGATTCAGTCGGTCGTGGAATAAAGCAAGAGCAAGAACTCTCAGCATAATGGTCAGTTTACGGATTCTTAAATTACCCCGGTCTTCAGCGTATAAAGTGTTTACATTCCGCTCAATGGGATGAGAGAAAAAAAATTAAAATACACTGTTTGTTGTGCTCTCTTTTTTTTCCCCCATTACAATTCACTTCATTGTTTTAATGCCGGAAATTGTCTGTCCACTCGTTAAGTGACGTTAATGAATGATTTATTATTGGAGGAATTTCGGAATGGGGCGGATTATTGAATCAGCTGACACAAACATCAAGCGCTTTTTTTATGAAGATTTTTTTGTGCCATAAAAAAAGTTCTTGGATTCTCAAGAAAAATATATGTCACGTGATTAATATATATTTCGCATATATAGATTTTACTGTGCAGATTCAAACTCGATAATGGCGAGAAATCGGACACGTACCTATGATTAATCCCAGTAGAATAATTTATTTTTAACCGTTTTATTTTTCCTGCTTTTCATTCATGGAAAGCTCAAAGATGAAAGGTATGTCGATGCAATTTCACTGGGGCTTGTTTGCCGGATCGATATGAACCCACATTCATCATGCAGTTTTCCGATTTCCAATTAAATCGCTCTCGAGTATATTTTTCACCTCCCGAATTGGACGCTTCAATCAGTATAATACTTGTTTTTGATTCACACGAATAAAAAGTAACAAGCATTAATGCCAAGCGTTTTGATTTTTGTTTTCAGGATGAGGAGCAGACAAAAAGTGAGTAGAAATAATGTCTCATCGGCTATTCGCTCTTTAAAACATTTAAATCGAGGGCATTTAATTATATCCACGGGAGAGTCTAGACAAGCGCATTCATTTTTCAAATTTTCCAGTCGGTCTCTTGATAATCTGTAATGAACCCGGCATTCATCAATCACGCGTATTATACTTGAATCGTTAAGACTTTCTGGTTTGGGATTTGATCGATTAATTTAGAAGGCATGACACTCATTCATCCGTGTAACTACGTCAACAAGTATATGGGCTTTGCCATTCGTATATAATTTTCCGGTGGGCGACAACACAACTCGCGGGGCTGGGATTTGGGTCAGTGAATTTTGTCGTGAGAGGTGGAATATGTATAAACTACTCCTGCAAATCGTCATTGTGAATTTCACGTAAACTCCGTGATTCCAATTGGTACTTCCAATCGTCGAATTTACATTACAAATAACCCCGGGGGAACTACCCAAAGTTTCATGTATTTCCAAATTTGATTTTTCTCTCGGCACTAAAAAAATTCAATTTCAATTAAAAACGATCACGACAATTTCTCACTCATCGCGGAATTTAAAAATCGTGTTATAATTTATTGATTGCCATTTCCGATATTTTTCTCTTCTAAAATTGCTTATTTATTATTTTAAAATGCAATGAAATTCCCGGGAGTGACCCTGCCGTCTGCAGATGCTTTGGCTTCTGTTTAAGACGGATTATTTATCAACCGGGAGAATAAATAAACCAAGTTCGACGTATATCGATGCATTTGGCAAACTTCACCGTTGATATTAAATTGCCATTGCGTTTTTGGAGGAGATAAAAATGGAATTGGTTTAGTTTCTGTCTCCATATATCATCCGATTGCGGAAAAATGACACACCACTTTTGCACATACCCGAGAAACTGATGGTTAATTCCGTCTTGATTGTTAATTGATTTAGTGTTGAAGAGGGCATTCTCTATGTTTGACTCTGGAAAAAAGGGAAGCATCGAAAAAGAAAAGGTGAAGACCATTCTAAACACTCTGGGCCACACATTCGATGATCAGGAGCTTGAGTCACTGCTCCAGAAAGAAGATGAAGAGGGTGAGTAATTAATGAGAAATTAAACCTCAAACATTCGTTCTTATGAATTAAATATGCGAATTCTCCAAGGCTGACTCATAAAGTAAACTGACTCAGAATTGATTTATCGATTCCTTAAAAACTTGGATAGATAATTACGTAGCCCCCAACTGACTGTATAATCACGACGATAATTTATTATTTCGTGGTCTCCCTGTCACCACAAATAAAAAATACAAATTAACTCAAATGCAACATAAGAATTTAATATTTCGTAATTCTAGAGAGAGGGTAGCGCCTAAATTTCGTACTTTTCACCACGACTATCACGGCTGAATATTCATTACTAATAAGCAACGAACCGGCAAAATGGTGGGCGTTTATTTTATCTGGGCATCAGTTTCTCCAGGATATCTCCCGCTTTCCGGAAAATAGGAAATTTTCTTGAGAATGTTTTCTGCAGAGCGTAAGAAAAGCTACCAAAAAGCTCACGAGAATTTCCTTATCCTCAAGATGCAGAGATATTTCCAGAGAACTCAAGGAGTTAAGGGAGCTTAGAATGTTTTTTTACTCCGCCCATCTCATGAAAGTTTATCATAACAGCCAAGACTCGACGCATTCACACATATATTCATGTTTCGTGAATTGAGAATTTTCTCTGTATAAAAAGAAAATTGGAAATGGGATAAAATGCCTTCAATAATCCTGAGGCAGTGGCATTATATCCGTCGCTCGTTTATCTCATCCCACTGTGTCACTCCTGAATAGCCGTGTGAGAGCAAAAAATCGTAAAAGCGTAGATGTGTTAGGATCTTCACTATATGACACCCTCGTATGTTGAGGTGAAGTCATGAGCGGAAAGTGGTAAATGTTCTAACACGATGGTATTTAATTCTGGTGTAATGGGGCAGACTTGAAGCCCTGTCACCTGAATTAGTCTTAATCCATCGTGTTGTTCGGAAACAGATGCTAAAACGATCTCGCCCCTGAAGGTCTTCCCCAGGGGTTGTGGACATCGCTCTGAAACTATATCGAGCTAAATATTCCCATACTCATGAAATCAGTGAAGAGGAGATCATTATTATTCCAAGCACGTCGTCGTTTTCAATGTCCGATCAGGATTCTCTCACAGCTGATTCAGATTTAATCCTTTGATGTGCGGTAAATTCTCTGTTAATTATCGAAAGCTCCAACTGATGGTGAACTAATCGTCTCGGAAACTCATTATCGAGGATGCAATGGTTGGCAGGATTTTCGGCAGTTTAATGTGAAAAGTTTTGAATTTTCATGTTTTTCTTTTTTGCTTGAATTTCAGGAAGTGGTGTTGTGAGTTTTGACGCGTTCTGCAGGGTTGCCTGCCACTTCCAGGAGGAAGACGATGAGGCTCTCCAGAAAGAACTGAAAGAAGCCTTCAGGTTATATGATAAAGAGGGAAATGGATACATTCCCACGAGCTCACTCAGGGAAATCCTCGCTGCTCTCGATGACCAGATCACACCGGATCAAATGGATGGAATGATTGCGGAAATCGATACAGACGGCTCTGGCACAGTTGATTTCGACGGTGAGTTTTTAACTCTCCTAACTCTAATTGTTTATCGGAACTTTTATTTTCAATGAATTTTGTTCTTTAAACTCATTACGGTGGGATTTTTTTTTTATTGTGTCGAATACTTTTTCGTCTACTGGGCTCAACTAAAATTAAACCAAGTTGCATTCGTTATCAGGCTTATCGTGATTTCTGTGAGAGTAGGTGTGGTGAGAAAACTGGGATTAAATTTCTTGGGACAAATGAGCCCACAGGAATGAGTCTCTCCTGCTCCTCTCTCGAGGGGGTCTAAGATTTTAATTGCACCGAGAGCTCGAGGCATCGGTACTGTTTTTTTTTTGCACTTTGTGCATGCAATTCTGGGGCTTTACGATTCACTATTTGTGGGCGCCGTGTGTGTAGGTAATAATCCGCGGCCTCGTACATAATGAATGGAAAAAAGGCACATAAAAAAATTGCACACCACTGGGAATTAAAATTCACTTCCCTTTTGTTTCAGAATTCATGGAGATGATGACCGGCGACTGAGCCTGAATATTATACCAACAAAAAATTTTATTCATCCCACAAACAAGGTGACAAAAAATAAACAGATATGTATGACTATTTTGTGAATATTTCAGAAATAAAATATTCGCCATAAAAATCGTCCGTCAATTCCTTTAAAATTCTCGACTTCCGGATTTTTTTTTTTGAATCCTGATATATGACCGTATAATTTCAAACACCGGACACAATAGTCTCGACAATTCTCACCCAGTGGAGAAACTATACAGGTGGAGCATATATCGTAGTGAGTACCCAGAAGTCCCAGGCGGAAGATTTTAATCACGCTGGTCGCTCGCTTTAAACCTCACTCTTCATCCCCCTTTACACCCACCAACTTCTACTATTTCCACTGGACCCTCCAGAGATTAATGGATTTCCCACGAAAAGGCACGAGACGCTTTACTATTCGGTCCCCTCACGTTTTTTTTTCCCTCTAAACCCCCTTTTATCTTCTCCCTCCTCCATTCCCTTCAACTCTTTCCCTCCACTTTTTCATTCTGAATCGGCGGAACGAGATCTCCACAGAGTGCAAAGTCCTCGACTAAATATTCATGATTTCGTGAGCGATGAAGGAATGCAAATATTGGATGGCTGGACCGGCTCTGAGGGTCTTTGAGGGCTCATTGGGCATTCTATGCTACTTGTCCACTAGGATTCATCTTCATCTAGGAGTAGCACAGCTGACTGTTCAAATGCGATACACAACGATTACTCAAGTGGATTATGTCTGTCCCCTGACCCGCATGAGGGAAGAGGTATCAAGGTGACAGGGAATACCATGACTAGTAGTCAACATTATTATTGGGAGTACGTACGAAAATCCTTTAACACCAGGTGGAATTACCAAAAAATTTTGTTGGAACCCTGCCCGGAAATATTGGATGTGCACAGCTTGTTCCATCAAAGTGTAATTCGGTGGGTATCTAGAGGGTGATAAAAAGTGCTGGCGCATCTGAATGAAATTCAAACATCAATGGAATTGTTTTCCTTCAATCGAGATTTTTTTTTCGACTCCATGAAAATCGTGGAGGTATTCCCGGAAATTTGAAAATTCGAAATTTTTGGAAAAGTATCAGGGGAGCATAAAAATCGAGGAGGTATTCACTGAGATTGAAAAATTCGAAATTTTCAAAAAAGTATCAGAGCAGCATGAAAATCGAGGAGGTATTCGCTGAAATTTGAAAATTCAAAATTTTTGAAAAAGTATCAGGGGAACATGAAAATCGAGGAGGTATTCACTGACATTGATAAATTAAAAATACAGCCTTACACAAGATCTCGTCTTACCCGAGCGAAGGCTGGGGACAGGGGTACACCGTATTGTCCTGCATAATGTGTTCAACATGCCGTGCACCGGCTACAGTTTCCATTTGCAACTGATATCCACCCACCGGAATAACATGACACGATCCTGTTCTCAAAATACAACACAGTTTTTTCATGTACACAAAAAAAGAAATTCCCACTTTACTAGAACTGGTCTGCACATGAATGACCGTATCTACTGATCAGGTAGAAACAGCACTGAGATAATATAGTTTAAAGTCCCAGTTCGAGTCAGCCGTGCAACCGAATACAGGCTTGGGTAGTTTTCCGTGACTCTCTTCATTTTAAATTTTATCAGTTGAATTTTCGGCGAGCTCCACTATAGAAAAGAGTTCGAAGGGATCGATAAGAGTGAGGAAGACACTAACGCCCTTGAAAAGTTGAAATCCATCGGATGTCTGAGAAAAGACGAAGAGAAACGAAATGAACGAGAGAAAACTGAGGGACGTGACGGCATGAATGTAAGGTGTGCTATCTAGGTCTTATTTTTTTTTTCAGAGGAAAAGATTCGCTTGAGTTGGGATAGAAAATAAGAATCAGTGTTTGTGTGAAGAGAAATAGAGACGAAGCCCTTGGCGATTTATTTATTGGAGGTGAAAGAGAACTCTTATTTTCTGGAGAGGTCTCTATTGAGGGATTTTAGAGAAATCGTTCTGTCATGAAAATTCGTGGACACGTTTGAGTTCAACTCCGCGATTTATTCGAACCAGCGATTTTCAATCAATGAATTTCAAAATATAATTTGATCCTTAGCGGACATTCTCCCACTTCAAATAATAACAACAATTATGTAGGTGTTCACATTAATTCAAAATAATTATCCTGCCATGCTTGACCTCATTTCGCGAACAAAATTTCGGAAAGAAAAGGTCTCTACAATTTTTCTAGAGAATACACTCGCAAATTCCAACAATGGCTCGACAGAATGACAGTAAAACGCGTACTCTCATTTTAAACGAGTTGTCGAAGCAAAAAAACATCAACTGCATGTATGCAGGGAGTTTTTTTTTCAGTCATTTGGCACAACTGAACTACACAACATCCTAGCTCACGCTATATATTTTTCCTATATATTTTTCCAGAAATCCTGGTAAGGGTGTGCAATAGGATTTTTTTTTTGCAATTGTAATGAAATTAATGTCGATTGTGACAGACATGTTGGTATGGCCTTGATTGAAGTTACTGCACCTGAACCTCGCGTCAAGGTTTAGATGTCGTCGTACGGAATTAATAATTGAAGAGAAGAAGAGGTCAGTATAGAAAACTGAAGGCGGATACGAAATGGGGTAGTGGCTGCACCCTCGGGGCATCGATCGACAAAACTCCCACCACCCCATTCCTTCCCCGAATCCCACAACCACGACCTACAGTATAAAACGACTTTTCTCCACGCGCGCGCTTTACCAGTCCCTTCATTTATTGCTCTTATATATTTTTTCTCGCAAATATACCTGAGACGAAAAGTATCCACTGAATTTTTCCTCCAAGACTTCGCTAATGGATGCTCTATCAATATTTTCGAGGATTCATTATCGAAACAATTATTGGGTGCTCATGAGCGGCTTTTTCTCGTCTCATGAAAATTCGATAGAGTTTTTCTCTGCAAACATCGTTTAGAGAAAGCGGATGAAAAATACTTGAATTCTTCATGTGGAACGAATGCGAGATGAATTCTTCCGGATTTTTTTTCGGCTTGTAGGAAGCTTTGCCATTTTTTATACGTAATTTTTTTAATCGCCGATTGTGCTTGTGGAATTTTTTTAGGATCAGTTTACCTCATCATTATAAAATTCTTCTCATATTTCCGGGCGAATTTCGTATATTGTGGATCGTACCTTCATGAAATATTCAAAGCGTGGGTTGTAAATTAGCGGAATTTTTCGCGGAATATCGAAAATTTCAATTGAGCGTTGAATGGTAATTGTGGATGGTGAAATTGGGAGTTCCAGTGGCACATGAATAGAGATTTGTTAACAATTTCAAGTTTTTCATTTGAAATTCCAAATGTCATTTACCAACCAGCCATTCTTTCGCAACATTAGCGAGTGTATTTATACGTTCAAAATGAGGGGAAAATTTCCAACAATGTTTAACGATATTTTCTTAACCACTTGTTCTGCTTCAGCTGTTATGTTGAGTTCCCAGTAGTGTACCAAATACCCAGTTTGAAAATAGATAAAATAGAACACATAAAAACAAACAAGACAGGTGCATGCAAAAATGATGTAACTCTAAAGATTGCTGACAATGCACTTTTTTTTTAAAACTTTCGCAAATATGAACCTACGAATGGCATGGGTAAATGAATGGCAAACATGCGTCATATATTCCAATTGCGTGTCATCTACGATAGTCATATCACACATGCACCCTTGCATTGACCTCGTTAAAAAAAAAAATACTACGTTTCAGCCTCTAAAATGCAAAATTCCAGTAAAATCATTGAAAATGCTGAGAAATACAATTTCCCTTGAAACTAACATCTATTTGAGGAAAAATAAAGCTGAGAAGTCATGAACTGCCGCCATACGTAGGCGTAGTGCTTTAGAAAAACGTGAAGTAGCTCCGAAAAAAAAATGATTAAAAAAATAAAATTGTGTCAAGTGCTACGTACGGAGTCGAGGATATAAGTGACTTACTCTGCCGTAAGATGCACCAATTACTGGTTATCTTATTCATTTTAATTAGCATAATATAATTTAACGTAACAGTATAGTGTAACCACAAAACTCTATGGAACAATCTACGCTGAATAATCTCTTCAATTTCGTTGAAATTCTAATCACCAAAAAAAATCAATGAACTCTGTCTCTAATTGCTAGTCTATGTGGTTTCATATTGTGATCGTGGTATGTACCTGACTCAGGCTTCTAAAGCTACTTGTACTGGCGCTGCGAGCCTGCAAACACAAGTACAGTACAGGTCACCAATCACCACACTGCAGTTGAAAACGTGAATAATAATTATAAACAATAAGAAAAAAAAATGTCAAGTAGAATTGACGGAGATGTGCTAGAGGTAAGATAAACAGTAGATAGTCAAAACATTTAATAGCGAATAATAAGTGATAGCACATTAATCTGGTATGAGGCATTTCTTTGTGCGTATTTTGCATTGACGTGAATATTCGTGTAATTTATTTCTAATCATCGCAGTCTAGATATTATTTTATCATGATTGAAGATATTTTTCTTTGTCGTTTTATTTCATGTAGACATAGGCACAATTATAGCACTACACATCAAACAAAGAAATATAACTCTACCAGGAGAATTGAGTATCGACGAAATAAATTGTGTACGTCCGGAATAACAGCACAACTGACCTTTTTTTTATTAATGATCTTCATGAGGAATAAAGCACAAGTGATAGGCTCGGTCAACAGACATTAAAGATCAATAATGTCAATTGTTTATCGGAAGTATCTTGATTAACAATATTTATTGTTACAGATTTTTCTGGGGTGACAAACACCGGCAATTGATGCTGTTTTATTTGAATCTCTGGGGGAATAACAATCAATTCTCTCCCTCGGACCTTCTGTTTATTTTTGCTTTCCTCTCTCGATTTTATTCTGCATGTACCACAGGTCTCGACGTTTCTGTCACTCTACGGAACAAGAGTCACAACATCACGTTTTTTTTTCCCCCAAAACAAATAACGAAATTCAAACGCTGTCCGCACGAATTTTACACACGGTCGTGATATGAAAATCTCATTATATCTCTTTTTAATGATCCTGACAATACCGCAACTATTCCTGCAATAAAAAGAAAAATAATCAGACAGAATGGTTTTAAAAATGAAATTCAATCGTTCCCGATGGATTAAGACGGCTATACGGAATTAAAAAATGGTGGAACATGCAAATTGCAGATAGATTTCACGAATTAATTAGCCTAACCCCTGTCTACTCTTCGTACCATGATTAATCGGACAATTATGTTCAATTAGATGCGTTAATCCAACCGCACATTGGATAGCTCAGCAGATTCTCTGCGTGATAGTCTGACGAGGGCACGTGGCAGATAGACTTTGAAATGAATTTAATACTCCTCGAAAATCTCATTAAAATGCATAATGAATGTCTATCAGGGATGTAGAAGTGTTGAGGTCTATTCAGCTGTCCCTGCAGTTTAGAATGAAGGGTGATTAACACCTTGGTTGATAAAAGGTG
This sequence comes from Fopius arisanus, assembly GCF_000806365.1. Classification (NCBI taxonomy): domain Eukaryota; kingdom Metazoa; phylum Arthropoda; class Insecta; order Hymenoptera; family Braconidae; genus Fopius; species Fopius arisanus. The sequence goes on along the minus strand of NW_011887805.1, from coordinate 486,964 downwards.
GGAGGATCTAGTATGGGAGGTTTGGAAACTGCATAACGTCATTGTTGAAGTTTTAAGCTCAACTACATGCCACAGTCACGGATAATAGAATCTCCCCATAGTTTGTGCTGACAACATCATTTGTCCAGAACGATAATTTATATTCGAATGTCCATGAATTAACCGAATAATGCTCCATAAAATACCTCATGATAATTTTCCAGAAATTAGTGGTTAAATCTTGGAATAGTCAACGTGCCTTTTTGATAGAGCAATCTGACGAAACTGATTCCCTCGTTTTATTACTACTACATTGATAGTCACTGAAAATTTATGAAGATAATAACTTTAGAATTACTTCAAATGATTTATTTTTTGACATACCGTGACCCTTCGTAGTGTTACAAAATACTTGACAGCGGTTGATCCTGCGGAAGTGCCACTGCCGATTAACTTGAGTTACAGTAACATCGCACGGTAACTACGAAGATAAGACCAACACGGAAGTGTATCCACTCAGGTTTTGAAGTTCTCGAGGTGGTGGGAAGGGTTTGTGTCGCTTGTATAAGCAAGGACACAACGATAACGACAGGACTGACAAGACGTTACCGGATGAGATTGAGGGCCCAGGCCACACACGATAAATCGATCGGCGGTATCGCGTCCGAAGTTACATTGTATCTTTGGGCATCCCACAGGCAATATCGATACTAACGACGATCCTTTATCTCCCTTTATCTTCCTTTGAACTGATGTATCCATCAATAGTGATGAAAGGCAATTCCGGAAGCCGAGGGAAACATTGATGCATGTGATTCTCGGGAGTTTCATTTCAATCTACAAAGGTCGAATCTGCGGTAATCCCCCCCCTTGCCAATTGTTTCATTCAATCGGAAATTGAATAATTGGTTAAATAGTTCACCGCATATCTCATAATTTTTCATTTACATTGTAATTTTCATTTTCAAAAAACCAATTCGTATTTGATGGATTACTTTATCCGGACACTGGTCTTCTGTTCAATCTACTCAGTGCAATTATTTTTTGAAAAATTGATAACGATCGTACGACAGACCATCAATTTTTTACGAACGTGACAATACTCGTGCGAACAGCGTTAATAAGTGATGTGCGTGCAACGAGACTAAAGCCCGTAAAGTGACTCAATTACATCAATTGTCGATAACGAAATATTCCCGATTTCGCACTCGTGTGAGACTAACGAACTTTGACAATTACGAATACCGTATCATCATATCAATATATAAAAAAAAAAGAGGAAGGCCCTCAGGCACCTCTAGTTGAAATATAACCTCCGACAAGCTCCGGGCAATTTGAAATACTCCCTGATATACACGTTCACTCCATTCTCATGGAGTTTTCCCCTCATTGCATTATAGGTCGTAGATAAATTTGCTCCCTCACTGGCAATAATAATTAAGATAAATCCGCTAAAGCAAACATTACCTTGCTTCTGTTTCTCGGTGTAAAATCCTCCTTGCTCGCCTTTCGCCGTTTGTCCTTGAGGATCATCCGTGCAGCCGCAAACGCCATTTTGAAATTTACCGTAGCACCACTTTTTTAATTATAAATCACGACTCAAAGCTAGGTGGAAGTTACGTTTCGTCGGGGTTGTAACCGCACCAAAAAATTTATCTCAAATTTCATTCAACACTTTGTCAACGTTCCTTCAATTATCTCTAAACATCAGAATAAATCAACAGTCATCAACCCTCCAAGCCCTCCAATTCAATAAAATGCCTAATTTTTGTTAAATAGCCTCACTCCGCACACTGTTTAATCCATTCAATAATCGAATAATCATAACCCATGAACACGATTAATTACTCTAATACAGCAGTCACATTAACTGGTAATATATGTGCGATGACGAAGCATTATGTTTAACATTTCAATGTCTCTCAGTGATATCGAACCACTATCATTTGCTATCATTCGATGTGATTGATTATTCTCTGTGAACATTTGTCGCTCACTTTTCCATCAACTTCTTCCTTCTCTCCTTATCTATCGTCTTGACTTTATGGAAGAATACTACGTTGCAAGCGACTCTTTGGGACTCCAATGTGTCTTCATGTTGGATGTATTTACCAACTATTGGGAAATGGGAATGGCCATGAATCTAAAATCCAGTCAATATATTTTCGATGAAATACACGTTGTAGAATAAATTTGCTGTTATCATTGGCAAATAGTGTTTCCATGGCGATATTTATTGTCCATCGTAAAAGCGCATAAGGTGATTAAAAAGAAACGATGGAAAATCAATCCCACAGGGGCTCCAGTGATTGAATATATCGGGTACGAGAATTTGATGTACCTTTACAAGGCAACAAAATTTTGTTACGACATACCAGTCGAATGGCTATTTGAATCTATTCTGCATTTACCGTCGCCCTTTAAGGGCACATCTGTCATTGTTCTCGATGCCTTAACGTCGTGTACCGAGTGCATAAATGGGAGTACTGGTTATTATTTATGGCATGTAATGGGTATTCAGGCGAGAAGGACCTAATGAACATTTAGAAAACGTTTAGTTTCTTTCATTAGAATTTTATCCCACTCCTTTTACTCGAGCTGAGATCCTCCGAAATGCTAAACCATTCCATTTGTATTCAGGCATGATATAAAATTTAAGTGAATGCATCTCACCTACTTGCATCATGTGGAAATTACACGCACTCTGTAGTTAACGGAAATGCTGTGAAAATGAGATGTAAAATGGTTTTGGAAGAGTACCATTATACTCCGTCTTATTTCCCCTTTTTTTCAGGCTCTCTCGGCTTTCATTAATTATTCGCGATTCGATGCACTGCAAATGTTTTAATTCTGTGAATACAGCAATCCGATACAAGTTCTAGATATAATTTATTAGAAATTTTTCAGGAATTGTTGTGTTGGTGTGCAATGAAAAATTTTTTATGCAAATATATTTCTCCAAATATCTAAAAAATCATAGCGATTTCATTTCATTTCCTTTTTGGTCGTCTTGTTTTTTCTCGGTATCGTAATCAGGTGAGGGGCAAACCAAGATGTAAAGGGCGAGTATAAAATGGCGACAGGGTGCGAGAATGAATGAACGACGATGCATTCGAGTGGAAAACGGGTAGGAAGAAAATTGAAGAGGATTATTGCTGCATCATTTGCCCGCGAGAAGACGGAAGTTTTGGCCGATGTACATTACGCTGCACCGCACATACAATAGATGAGGGTGGATTTTCAGTGTTAATATATCCGCGAGATGTTGCGATATTGGGTCAGTAGAACGGCAGGAGATTTGGGATAAATTGTGAAATTCGTGGAAAATAATTGTCGCCAGTATTCGTTTAATGTACGTAAAATACCGAGAACATCGGAAATTTGTACTTTTAACGTCGCAATTACCCTCATTTGCCTGTACGGAACATGACTTGATGGAGTGACACCTAAAATATTCATAAATACTCAGTGATACTGGTGGTAACCACGCGTGCACATATTTTTTTTGCAATTTACAGGAGCGATTGATTGATAAGAATCACGCGAACTGAAAGAAAGCATGCAAAGTGGCAAAAGTGTTACAACCAATCCACTACGAGTGATGGGTGTACTGATAATTTGCGAAACAGGGAAATTATCGCCTCGATTTTTTATAATCTACTGCAGAATAAAAAATTATGATTTCAGATATGAAAATATGTGTGACTCAATCCCGCGGTGAGCAGTTTCATTTGAAATTCATGATTCATACACAAATAATTATTAACAGAGCTAAATGGATTTGAACTTTCAACGAAATCCATTTCTCGATGATAACTAATCCTTTCCACGAGTGCGGTGAGGAGACTAATCTTTTATAAGATGTAAGGCGAAAAGTTGAATCGAGTTTCGGTATCGAACGATGATGTGACCTGGCAGTAAAAAAAAAATTGGAACGCCAGTACCACACCTAGACCATAATGTCCCCTGATGATGGATTAGATTTGCACGAAGGTGAATAACATGCTAGAATTGAAAAGACCGGTAACTAACCTCATTTTTTAAAATTGCACTTTCAGTACTTGGGGGTAATCAAGCTCTTTGGTTCATTACTACAATTATGAATTCAACTGCTCCCAATGGATTCCATTTGGATTCCAATGGAATTTTCCGCAAACACTCGCAATGTCTAGCGATTGATAATGGAAAATTATGGCGTTAAATGATCCAAGGGAAATTGCCGCGTGGGACGCTAGCATGTGGCACGTATCAATAATGAGTCAGACACGTAGAATGAAATGAGAAGCTTGCTGTGATGACATGGTGTAAAAATTAGAAATGACGGAAGTATCGGATATGAATGGCTAAATATTTCCGGTCACGCGTCACCCCTGAATAATAAAAGATGATTTTTTCTACTTTCATCATCGAAGACGAGAAAAAAAATGGGAATTTTTCTGCTCTCGTTCTCCAATGAAATATAAAATTCATATAAAAGATGAATGACTAACAAACGGAATAAAATCGAGAACCGTTGGATACAAAACTGGAAAACAAAAAAAAAA